>NW_004949184.1:383125-393474 GCF_000317375.1 Microtus ochrogaster
GAGTGCTGGGATTAAAGGCGTGCACCACCATCGCCCGGCGAAATGATGCTTTTAAAGAGCAATTTCTGATATCTCGATCCATTAATCACTCCACGATAAGAATTTTAACTTCTTTGTAGCCCCTTATTGAGTTTTTATTTTGCTTTGTTTTGTTCGCTTTTATAGGAAAGGTGCTTCGTTAAAATGTCCAGGTACTGGGTTATGTACACTTGTCAACTTAGAACCTACCTGATAAGACAATTGAAAACATCTAGTAAATGACTGATACAATATGCTTCTCTACCATAATGCAACTGGTTTTACACTTAGGTACGCCATAAAATCTTGAGTTTTGAAGAAGCTTTATCAGTGATCAACAGCCAGGTCTAAACCTGCCATATACCTAGTTTTGTTATCTGATTCCAAGTAGTTGTTTTGAGAATTAGTATCTCCAGTCAAATTATATTTCATTTGTGCTAAAGATTTTTAAAATCTTTTCATTGATATGACCTTGAATTTATAGATTGTTTGAAATATTCCTGTGTATTATAAACAACCTAGTGTTACTCTCAGTTCCCCAATAGTTTAGAAACAATACCGAAGATATAGTACAAAAATTTCTTTCATAGGGAAGGTTAAGTCTGTTATAATTAAGGTGATTATCATACTAAAGGCAAAGTACAGGCCAGCCCATAGACTCAGCTTCCCTCCAGGTAGATGCCACCCAAACTGCATCCATCTCTACATGATCTATATTTGATCATCAGTTGAGGCACATTCAGATCAATTACCGCTCAGTATGATTTCTCCTTATGCTTTTATGCTTGCTCCTAGACAATGATAATATGTACTTACAAGTTGTTTCAGTTGCTTATATCTGCTGGACCAGTTACTTCCATGGGTGCCTTTTCACCGCCACAGTAAGAACAAACAGCGCAACACCTGGAAAAAAAGACTTGAGCTTCAACCAATTTCTTAAGTACAGAAAGTTTATTAGTTTTATAATGATGCCATATAAATATTAGAAATAGACTGGTTTAAACACCAAAACTCTACTGTCTTGCTATTCTGAAGGCCAGAAGAAATAGTCATACAGCTATTTAAGCAAAAAATGCCTACCAGCAGCATAGAAAGGTAGTGCCTACATAGAACCTTCACCCCTACGTAAGTTTCTTTGGAATGGGAAGGTACTCTGCAACCTACCAGAAGAAAAATGTGGATATCAACCCATTCACAAATCGTTTACCTTCAATCTGTTCTGTCTGCAAGATATGCTAGGACAATGGTGACACAGAGCATGCAGAAGTAGCCGACCAATGTATGATTTGATTTAAGGCCTACTGCATGAGACAGAACCTATACCTGTCACTGTTAGGTGATCAAAAACCAGACTAGATAGGCCAGGGATCTAGGATAAAAGTATCAATAAAATTACTCCTAAGGATTTTTTGCTGTACTCATAGATCAGTGCCTTATCCAGTCATCATCAGAGAGGCTTCCTCCAGCAGAAGATGGTAACAGATGCAGAGACCCAAAGCCAGACATTATTTGAAAAGAGAGTCTAGATGGATGTCTCCATCAAATTCCTCCCCTCAGAGCTCATGGAACCCAGCAGAAGATGACGTGAAAAGATTCTAAGAGTGAGAGGTGGCCGAGGAAACCAGAACAAGGCCTTTTAAATCAACTATTAAGCAAGACTCATTTGAACTCACAGAGACTGAGGCAACAAGCACAGGGCCTACATGGGTCTGTATCAAGTCCTTTTTGTATAAATTACAGCTTTCATCTTAGTATTTTTACGGAACTCCTGATTATAAGAACAAGTTGGTCTCTGACTCTTGTGCCCAATCTTGGGACTTTTTCCCTCCTGTTGGGTTGCTATGTCTAACTTTAGTATGAGAGTTTTTCTTTTATCATATTACATTTTATTTTGTTATATTGTATTATTATATCTTAGAAGACTGTTCCTTACTAATGAAAGGTGAAAAAGAAATAGATCCAAAGGAAATGGGAGTGAGGGAGGGACACAGAGTAGAGTGAGCGGAAACTACAATCAAGATATATTGTATGAGAAAAGAATCTATTTTAAATAAAAAGGGGGAAAGAAAATCATGACAGTATCTCTGATGGAACATAGATGCAAAAAAAAATCTCAATACAATACTTACAAACCAAAAAAGAAAGAATTAATTAATTTAAAGGAGACTATTTGGGTAGTCATTTAGAGAGAGAAAATAATGGTACTTTAAATATGCTCTCTTTATAAAACATATTTTCTTAACTGACCAACAAGCTGTATCCTTGGAATACTTGTTATCTTTAAGTATTCAATTTTCAATTAAAGTTCAGTCATGCCCAGTCCACAGCCTGTAGGCCACATGCTACCGAGAACAGCTGTGAATGTGACCAATAAATACAAAATCATAAACCTGCTTAAAACATTGAGACCTCTGTTAGTTTTTATAACTCAATTTTATGGTTGTTGAGTATGAACTTTGTAGGCGGCAATGTCATGGCATAATGTTGAAATGTTAGACACACCTGGTAGATAGAATGATTATCTTTTTAAATAAATGTTGAAATATGTAGGTATTTTTCTAAGTAGCACTGTAAAATACTGTCTTCCAAAGCCATTATCAGCACAGCTGGTGAGATATAGAAGCTAGAAGCTAAGGATTTAGATGGCAGTCTATGTCTTTGATTTCTGATCCACCCCTTCTATCCTCATGCAAGTGATATTACTTGTACTTTAAATTCTGAAAACATCTTTTTCATTCTTAAATTACTTGTGACCATACCCTTGCAAATATTTGAGATTTGGTTGTTATTTTTTTCTCCACAGATATTACCCCAAGTTCTCATCTTTAGAGTCAAATAGCCTTAGTTTGGATCCCTGCTCTAACACAACTCAACCCTGGGTAAGCCTTTTCTGTCTTTGGAACCCAATTGCTATCATTCTTAATAGACTCCCACATTCACATCCTAAATTATGTACTTAACTAGATGGCTCTGGCACATAGCTGGCAGTTATAAGGTTACTGAAAGCACAGCCTTTGTAGCTGTGCAATTCTAATTTTAATTCTCAGTACTTCTATGTGTTGGGGATTTATTACTTAAGATCTCTTAAGTTCACTTCCTCATCTGTAAAGTGCAGATAATAACAGCACCTCTCACAGAGTGGGTGGAGAATAATATAAAACACTTAAATAAAACATCATAGCCAAGAAATGCACCTGTGGCTTAGGAACATAAATACTAGCTGGCTTTCAATTTCTATACGCCTCTTCTGTGAGCGGTTAGAAAATTATGTAACTATAGGAACTTTGTTTTTAACAGTTCCCCAACTCTTTGTTACACAGTTAGAGCTTTGCTTACTCAAATTTGGGCCAGCATCATCTGGCAACTGCTTGGAAATGCATCCCTTCTGTTTCCCTCCCACACTTAGTGGTTCAGAGTCTACATTTATTTAAAGGATTTTGCACAGACTTATTTCCAAGAAGAAATGGTGAGAGTTTATATTTTGTCAATGTTTGGTCACTGCTCTTTTCTAGCCATGAAATATATTCTCCTTTTTATGCACCATCAATGCAAGAATGCTGCATACCAGAATCGACATTTTTTTTCGACATCCCCAGTGGCACAGAAACACAGTGAAGTGGAGAGACAAGTACTCTAAAGCTTTCCCAAGGTCCTTAGAGAAATAGCATAGCAGGACGGGGTTTCTAGCCATCTTCTCCAATTCTACACATAAATCTATCTTTCAGTTTTCTTAGATGCCAGAGTAAAATGCATGCTCTCTAGCCCCTTGGCATCTGTTTACTACCTGATTCTGTTTTCCAGATTATTTAAGTTTTAGTTCATCTTGAATTCAGGATTTTGACAATTACACCTCTCTACTGCATAAGATTTCTGAACATAAAACATAAATTGGTGCTCCTTAAAGACAATGTTTTCAATCAAGTTTGTGAACAATTCCATTGCTTCAACTATACAACACATGCAAGGTCTTAAAAACAATAAACTAGTAAAAAAAATGTTAAGTTTCCACCCTGAAAAATATGCCTTTAATGTATTTTCAGATATTACAATATACCCAATCATACTTTATTATACTTGCATTATTAATATAAGAATAAACACTGTCTGTGGTTCCACAAAATGTTCTTCTATAATCCAAACAACTTAATTATTTATTAAGGTCAAACACACTGCAACTTCTGAAGCATTTTTGACTACACATCTCATAATGATTTTCAGAGAATATGCATATGCTAATGTATTTGGTTGGAAGGTTAGATATAATAGTTAATATTGGAAACTTATTCAAAGGAACTTCCTAATAAAGATTTACTTTTATGTATACTTATCAGAATACAAATTATATTATTTTCCACACCCTTTCCAGTCCTGCCATGTGTACTTATTGTATAAAGGGCAACACATTAAAAGAGATTATTGATAATCATTTAAATAAAGTAGAATCAATAATTACATAAAACTAGTAATGTTTCTCAGGCATGAGAATGTCATCATGAAAGGTCACTCAAGACTCAATGACAATTTCAAGTACATTCAACCTCAAAGTTATAGAAATATAATGCTTGTGGAATTGTTAGAATGATTATGTGCATTTCTTCACCTCTGTTTATGTATCTACATTATAACATTGACCTTCCATATAGAAATAGAGGAGAAAATGTAATGAAAAAAACAATGTGTGTTCTACACTCCAATATAAGACAGCCCATATTGACATGCCAATATCAAACTAACAGTTTTAAAGGTAAAATGGGTGAATGAACAAATAAATGGAGATAAGTATATGCCTTTTCTGGCACGTGATGATACAGATGAATGAAGAGAATTGAGACAAATAATGAATTAGAAGAACAAAGCCTATTTCCTGGCCCTTTGTGCTCTCAGCATTAGTGAACTCGGGCTATGGGGAGTTGGAGAGTACAAGAGATAGGAGTAAACAAGAGATGCTGACATTAGTCCACTTAAGGAGTAAATATGCACACCTGTAAACTCCATGGGATTGCTTATTTACATGTTAATTTAAACTACACAAACAATCTATGGAAGCCTACTCCTGCAAACTGATGTGCTCAGAATCAATATGATAAGAATAAAAGAAAAATCAGCACCCTGAACCTTGGGTATTCTGTACTTAAAGAACTCTTACTCGGGATGTTCATGGAGATGTTCTTTTATCCTATTCATACTGGTCTTGTGAGCAGGAGGTATTTATTTTATTTTGGGGTCTGACATTTAATATTAGCAACTGACACTAATCCTTGTAGGCACGTACAGTTAGGTGGATAGTCACATACTAGCAGGTTTGAGGCTAGACCTCCATCCCTCACACTCAGTGGCTTGTAAAAGCAGACATGAAATAGGTAGGATTTTGATTGCTAGTAAACAGAGTGAATACTAACTGTATTTCCGGACCTGAATAGAGACATGACATTCCAGAGCCAGAAAGATAAGATTACACTCTGTCTAACAAGAAGCTTTCTTGTAAAGAACAAGACACAACATTCCTTTTCCCACTAGAAAAAAAAAAAACTATCCTGAGTGAGTTAACCCATACCCAGAAAGATGAGCATGTTATGTATTCACTCATAAATGATTATTAGCTATAAAGCAAGGGATAACTAGCCGATAGTCGATGACCCCAGAGAAAATAAGTAACAAGGAGAACCCTAAGAGAAATATACATAGATCCTCCCTGGGAAAGGAAAATAGACAAGATTTCCTGAGAAAATTTGGAGCATGGGGGTAGGGGGAGAAGGGAAGGAGGAAAGGGAGGAGGAGGGAAGGAGCAGAGAGGGAGGAGAACTCGAGGGAACAAGATAGTTAAGATGGGGAGGACAGAGATGAGAGCAAGGAAAGAGATATTGATTGAGGGAGCTGTTATGGGGCTAGCAAGAAACCTGGCACTAGAGAAATTCCCAGGAATCCATACAGATGACCCTAGCTAAGACCCTAAGCAATAGTGGAAAAGCTGTCTGAACTGGCCTTGCCATGTAGTCAGACAGATGAATATCCTAAATGTCACATAGAACCTTCATACAGTGGAGCACTGAGCTCCCAAAGTTCAGTCAAAGAGTAGAAATGAGAATATGAGCAAAGAGGTCAAGACCATGATGGGGACACCCACTAAAACAGTTTACCTGAGCTAATGGGAGCTCACCAACTTCAGCCTGACAGGGAAGGAACCAGCATAGGACCAAACTAGATCCTCTGAATGTGGGTGACAGTTATCTGGCTGGGGCAGACTGTGGGGCCACTGGCAGTGGGACCAGGACTTATCCCTACTGCTTGTACTGGCTTTTTTGGAACCCATTCTCTTTGGATGGACACCTTGATCAGCCTAGATATAATAGGGAAGGCCTTGGTCCTTCCTCAAAGCAATGTGCCTGACCCTCTCTGAAGAGTGGATCAGGGGAAGGCGGATGGAAAGGGGAGGGAGTGGGAACTGGGATTGGTATGTAAAATGAAAAAAAAGATAGTTTTGTTGTTTTTTTTAAAATAAAATAACATTGTCTTCTCCCTCAAAAGTTGATTCAAACAACCCTGTTAATCATCTGGGAAAAGAAATGCCCCTCAAGAAGTTGTTTCAATTTACTCAGGAGATCTTGTCTGTTTTTCCTTCCGAGGGGGGGGGATGCAAAATTGGGAGAATGGGTGGGGGAAGAGTGAGGAAGGGCAGTGGGAGAGAGGAGAGGGATAGGGGGAGAAGAGCATGAGGGATACAGAAGGTCAAGTTGGGGGAAGGTCAGAGAGGGAGAGCAAGAAAAAAGATATCTTGATAGACAGAGCCATTGGGGGTTAGGGAGAAACCTGGCACTAGGGAAACTCCCAGGATTCCACAAGGATGATGGAGCTAAGAATCTAAGCAATAGTGAAGAGGGTGCTGAACTGACCTTCCTCTGTAATCAGATTGGTGACTACTTAATTGTCATCACAGAACCTTCATCCAGTAACTGATGGAAGCAGATGCAGAGAGAGAAGCTAAGCACTGGGCCTACCTCCTGCAGTCCAGTCGAAGAGGGGAAGAAGCTATAATATGAGCAAAGGGATTAAACGACCATGGTGGGGAGAACCAAAGAAACGGCTAACCTGAGCTAGTGGAAACTCACTTACTCCAGACTGACGGCTGGGGAACCTTCATAGGACCAGACTAGGCCCTCTCCATGTGGATGGTAGTTGTGTGGCTTAGGCAGTTTGTGGGGCCACTGGTGTGGAACCAGTATTTATCCCTAGTGCATGAACTGTCTTTTCTGAGTCCATTCCCTGTGGAGGGGTACCTTGCTCAGCCTAGATACAGGAAGAGGGCCTTGGTCCTGCCTTAGGTGATGTGACAGATTTTGTTGACTCGCCATGGGATGCCCCACCCTCTCTAACGAGTGGATGGAGGGCAAGGTCAGGGATAGGTGGGGGAGTGGGAGGAAAGGAGTGAGGGGGAACTGGAACTGGTATGTAAAATAAAAAATGATAAAACCAATGGGTGGACCAACCCCTCGTGGTCCTCACTTCTTTGCTTATCTTCTCCCTCCTTCTGCTCTTCAACAGGACCATGGGAGCTCAGTCCATTGCTCTGATAAGGGTCTCTGTCTCTATCTCCATCCGTTGCCAGACGAAGATTGTTTGCCTCCAATTTCCAGGAGGATCTATATATGTTTTTCATTGGGTTCACCTTCTTATTTAGCTTCTCTAGGATCACAAATTATATGCTCAATGTCCTTTATTTATGGCTAGAGTCCACTAATGAGTGAGTACATCCCATATTCATCTTTTTGGGTCTGGGTTATCTCACACAGGGTAGTGTTTTCTATTTCCATCCATTTGCATGGAAAATTCAAGACGTCATTATTTTTAACTCTGAGTAGTATTCTAATGTATATATATGCCACACTTTCTTTATTCATTTTTCTATCGAGGGAGATCTAGGTTGTTTCCACCTATATATCACATTATGTTCCGAGTTTCTTCCCTGAATGCTTGAAACGGAGCAAAGGGGAAGAGACTATAATAATAGTAAAAGAGGATGCTACTCTAGTCCTGCATTTGTTTGCTTGTTTGTCTGGTTTAGATTGAGACACAGTCTTGTCTCCTGTATCCCAGATGTTCAATGTTCCTCCTGCCTCAGCATTCCAAATGCTGGAATTAAGGGCATGAGCTATCTCATCTGGCTGGAAGTTCCTCGTGTTGTTTCACATTCTTTTGCCACACCTCTATAATTTTTTCAGACCACAGTGTACCATCGCTCTGTATTTACCACTCTCTAATAGGTACTGTGTCTACACTTAGTGCTTTATCTTCTATGTCCCCCAAACATTCAAAAAATTTTAATGCCTAGCACTTCCCATAATGTTTTATGCTAGATATATTACAAATAAAAGAAAATTCTTTCACTGCTTACTAATAAATTAATTGTAAAATCATTTGTAACTCAAAATTCTATTAAAAACAAGTCCTTTAATTGACATTTCTACCATTTATATGTAACTCAAGAAATATAAATCGAGATTATGCTGTGCACCAAGCACTTGATGTTCTATAAAACATGATTTCACCTTGAAGTAGAATATGGTTTATACCCTTTCCTGGTGAATTTAAGAGAGGGAGAGGGAACTGCAGTTGGTATGCAAAATAAATAAAAATTTTAAAATAAAAATATGTGGAGTTCAAAACTTTCGAATGAACACATATAAACTGTACTAGTTATTTTATGGAACTGTCACCAAAATAGCTATCAGAAACAACTTAAAGGGATGAATTTTTCTCACAGCTTCAGAGATATCCATTTGTGGCTGTTTGGTCATATCGCTTTGGCAGAGCATCATGGCAGCCAGAATATGTAGCAGAAGCGAGCTGTACGCTATGTGGTCAAGCAGAAAGCAGAAAAAAGGGAATGCCCATGCTCAGGGTTTGCTTTTTCCTTTATTCCTTTTTAAGCATTTTGTCCCTAGCTCATGAGATGGTGCTACCCACATTAAGGATGGGTCCTCCCCTCTCAGTTGATATTTCAGAAACACCTTCACAGATATACCTAGAAGTCCAGGCAGTTCTTAAACCAATCAAATTTAAAAATCATGTAAGTAAAAAAAAAATTACAAGTCTAAAAGCAAAACTGATCAATATATATTATAAAACTAATAGTTAAATAATTTTCCTGTATTTCACATCTTGGTGGACTCTAATTCTGAGAAAGTAATGGCTGAATGTTTTATTATCTCCCTTTATCACATAGAATCTGATAGCTACATAGGAAGGTTGTAACAAACAATTCTAAATTGAGAAGTCTAAGCACATCATATATTTTCCCATTGAAGCAAGGCTTTGTGTAGCCCAAACTGGCCTCAGAATATGTATCAGAGAATGATCTTGAACTTGCCTTCACCTCCTGACTGCTGGCATTAAAGACCATTTCTGTCACACCTGGCTTATGCAATGACAGAACTCAAACCCAAGACTTCATGCACCTGAGCCATAATTTCAGGCCTTAGTTTTGATTTTTCAAAACTTTGTAGCTTCAAACAGAATAATAGAGCAGTATCAAAACGCAGTTCTCTCTCCTATGAAATAAAAGTATTCTTTTAACCTTACAAAAGATAATAATAAATATAGCAGGTAAGAAGAAAGCCTGCCTGGCCAATAGGAAGACATATAGCCAGGCAAATTTTTTCAAGACAGGGGAATTGTCTGAGTTAATAAAATTAATTGGTTTTCATTTTATTCAGGGTAATTTAAGCTTATTATAGACTATACTTATAGGACTATTTTAAAACCAAAACAGGAACAAGTACCTCACAGGTTGATGTAAGATCAAAACCAAAAATATACTTTAGAGGTTAAGAGTTCTAAGAGTCAAAACAGTTAAAAAGAAGTTACTGCTTGTTGAGCTAAATCCTACCTAACACAAGTTCCTTTGACCCATGTTAAATCCCTGTTAGAGACAGGATGACCAATAGAACCGAATTTAAGACCCAGATATTAATTCACACACCAAAAAACACCTGATTTTTGACAAAGAAGCAAAAAAATATAAAATGGGGAAAACAAAGCATATTTAACAAATGGTGCTGACATAACTGAATATCAACATGTAGAAGAATGAATATAGATGCATATCTATCACCATGCACAAAACTCAAGTCCAAATGGATCAAAGACTTCGACATAAAGCCAGCCACAATGAACTTTATAGAAGAGAAAGTGGGAAGTACACTTGAATGCATTGGTACAAGGGACCACTTCTTAAATATGATCCCAGTCGCACAGACACTGAGAGTAATAATTACTAAATGGGACCTCCTGAAACTGAAAAGCTTCTGTAAAGCAAAGGGCATGGTCGACAAGAC
>NW_004949184.1:393664-410495 GCF_000317375.1 Microtus ochrogaster
AGAATGGCCAACATTAAAAACACTGATGATAATTTATGCTGGAGAGGTTGTGATGTAAAGGGAACACTCGTGAATTGCTGGTATGAGTGCAAAGTGATACAGCCTCTTTGATATCAGTATGGCAATTTCTCAGAAAATTAGGAAACAACCTTCCTCAAGCAATACCACTTTCAGGTATATACCCAAAGGATGCTCAATTGTACCACAAGAACATGTGTTCAACTATGTTCATAGCAACATTGTTTGTCTTAGCCAGAACCTGCAAACAACCTATATGCCCCTCGACCAAAGAATGGATAAGGAAAATGTGGTACATTTATACAATGGAGTACTACACAGTAGAGAAAAATAACGACATCTTGAAATTTGCAGGCAAATAGATGGATTTAGAAAACATCATATTGAGTGAGGTAACCCAGACCCAGAAAGACAAATATTATATGTACTCACCAATAAGTGGCTTTTAGACATAAAGCAAAGAAAACCAACCTACAAACCACAATCCCAGAGAACCTAGACAACAATGAGGACTCTAAGAGAGACATACATAGTTCTACTCTACATGTGAAGTAAAAAAAGACAAGATGTTCTGAGTAAATTGGGAGCATGGTGACCACGGGAGAGGATTGAAGGGGTGGGTAGAGGAAGGGAGGGCAGCAGAGAAAAATGTATAGCTCAATAAAAATCAGTAAAAAAGTGAAAAAAATAAAAAAGTAAATCCCTATTAGTTATGGCTTTTTTAAAAAAGAAAACAAACTATCTTTTTTCATTTTATGTCCCAATCCCAGTTCCCACTCCCTCCCTTCCTCCCATTCCCTCCAGCTTCCCCCCCCACCCCACCGCCATGCACTTCTCAGAGAGGGTAAGGCACATTCCTTTGGGTAAGGTCCAAGGCCCTCCCTACTATATCTAGGCTGAGAAAGGTATCCATCCAAAAAGCATGGGTTCCCCCAAAACCACCATGTTCAAGTTGCCTTCATCCTAGAGATGATTCAATCCCAGAGATGGTTCATCATACGAAAATCTATCAATGTAATCCACCATATAAATAAACTGAAAGAAGAAAGAAAGAAACCATATGATAATTCATTAGATGCTGAAAAAGCATTCGAGAAAATCCAACACCCTTCATGCTTGCTTTCATTTTTATTTTTTTATTTTTTTTGGTTTTTCGAGACAGGGTTTCTCTGTGGCTTTGGAGCCTGTCCTGGCACTAGCTCTGTAGAGCAGGCTGGTCTCGAACTCACAGAGATCCTCCTGCCTCTGCCTCCCGAGTGCTGGGATTAAAGGCGTGCGCCATCGTCCGGTGCTTGCTTTCATTTGTAATCAAGGGTAAGTTCCTGGTCTGATGTAAACTACTTATAACCCCCATTCACTTGATGCATTTCCTTGCCTTTGTTCCTCCCCTATTGGTTGTATTTACTCCCATTCAGTTGATGTTTATCTTTGCCTTTGTTCCTTCCCTTTTCATTGTATCCTTTTAATAACGAATATCTATCAACCCTCTCACACCTGTGAACACCACTCTCTCATATAAAAGGGACTTCAGGAGGCCAGTGGGGGCTGCTCTCTCAAACCCCGACTTAGGGACTTAGGGGGAGACAGCCTGATAGCCAGTTCCAGGTCTACCCAAATATAAGTTGCTCTAATTTGGACAGTTGTGGCCTGGGTCTTTTCTTTCTTGTGAATCTCAGGATTAACATATGGAGGCCCCAGCAAGAGAAACTGTCTACCCAAATTTTGGCGAAGCTAGGACAGGGCTCTTCCTTCCAGGCTCCTCCAAAAGCTGGTGAGACAACCAAGGGTGTGCTCACCTTGGAATAGCTAATCTAGCTGACCTAAGGTCCCCAGGAGAAGTGCTTTCTATTCTGTGAACTCCTGAGGTGAATGGCTACATTTGAAAGGAAAACAGAAAGCGTTTTTGTTTTGTTTTTCCTTTTTTCGAAGAAGCTTCTCTTGGGCAAGTCATTGGTTCTGTGTGATCTGGGGATATGGGGGCCTAATGAGGCCCACCAATCCTTCGTTCAGGTCAAAGAGAGATGTTCCTAGCCCACTGATTGTTTCTGGTTAATTGGGAGTTTAGCCAGAATCACCAGTTGTTTTCGGACCTGCCTCAGAACACCGAGGATGCCTTGGTTACATCAAGAACCTGGTTTAGAAACTCAGAAAGACCAGGCATCTTGGTACCATCAGCAAAGTTGCAACTCTAGGTTGAACAACAAAGCCAAGGACACTAGGGGTCAGACCTAGAGTTTGGAGAGGCCCAGGGTGAGGACATTAGGCAGCGCAGTGGTTGTGCAAGTAGACAACTAAAACAGCCTCCTGTTAAATTCTGTTCGTCAGACTGGTGAAACTCTGTAACAAAACTTGTTATTGTCTTCTCTGTTGTTCTCTTTGCTTTCTGTCTTGTTTGGAGTTTGGTCTGTCTTCATGTGTTACTACTTGGCGTGACTAAATTAGATGTACAACTCGGGAACCATGACTGGTATGCCAGGGAGCACTCTGAGCTGTGTTCTAAAATTTTTAACTAACTTACCCTCTATAGTGAAGGAAGATTTTGGTTATCCTATCACCACAAGCTGGCTACAAATGTTTCGTGACCTTGAATGGCCCAAGTTTGGGGTCAAGCCCATGAAGGGCACTGGGTAGTAGTAAATATCATCCTGGGAATCCTGGCCATCTAGATCAAGTTGGATATATTTGTCCTGGGCTGAGGCCACTTCTGTCCTGCCTCGCTGAATTAGAGAAGTCAGAGCAGGCAGGTTGGCTAAGCTCTCCTAGTGAGTAGAAGGGCCTTCAGGGAAGTGGCAGCCCAGACTCAGGAGCCCACTCTACAAGTATCTGCCATACAAACCCAAGAGTTTATTTCAAAACCTGTCCTGCAGGAATCGCCAGAGGAATTGGAGCTCCTCTTCCCCACCTCTATCCAAAGCATATTAGGCAGTTTGGATGCTCACCTTACTAGACCTGGATGGAGGTGGGTGGTCCTTGGACTTCCCACTGGGCAGGGAACCCTGATAGCTCTATGGGCTGACGAGGGAGGGGGACTTGATTGGGGGAGGGGAAGGGAAATGGGAGGCGGTGGCGGGGAAGAGACAGAAATCTTTAGTAAATAAATAAATTAAAAAAAAGTATGAGTCTTCCACCTTATCTCCTTTTTCACTGTTTACATTATTGATTCCTCTACCTTTGCTTGATATATATTCTAAAACTGGTGAAACTAAGGAATGGGTGAGATTAAAAGCTATTAGGAGATAACTAGAAAAACTACGTCCTAAAGAACAAAGGAAACAACATAGATCTTTTCAAGAGAAAGTGTGTCCTATCCAATCCAGATTGAGAATTGACTCGATTCTTCTTAAGGTGACTCTTTCTGATCCAAACTCACCATCAGCAACACTTACAGTTTGTAATACATGTTGTTAAGTTACAGTGATATTTTATTTGTGTTTTAATAAATAAAGATTTCCTAAAGATCAGAAGGGCAAAGCTATGCCACTAGAGATCAGGCAGTGGTGACACACACCTTTAATCCCAGGATTTGGGAGGCAGAGACAGATGGATCTCTGTGAGTTCAAGACCACCCTGGGCTACACAAGATCAATACAGAAACAAATGCAGATGATGGCAGCTCACACCCTTAATCACAGTCCTAGGGATTCACATGGCTTTAATCCCTGCACTGGAGGGAATATAAAATGGGAAGAGGAAGAGACTCAAGCTGCTTAGTCTGCTTAGTCTGTGGTTAACCAGCCTTGGTACACCTAAGATTTCTCTAGAGGCTTGGCTGCTTTGTATTTCTGGTTTTCAGGTTGAAACTCAATAACTTTCTCTGGGTTTATTATTCATACTACAGTAAGTAAATCACGAGCAGGACAGTCCTCTGACACAGCATGTAATACACATGACCTAATGACTAGAGCAGAACTCTTTTTTCATTGTAGGAGAAAGGGAGGACAGAGTGACAAAAGGTAAAACTATCCCCCTCCTCTGGAGTCTTCCCTCAGATTGACCCCCAAGGACAACTTCCATGTGTTCCTGCTAAGTTTTAGGACTCCTCAGAAGGACTGCATCTTAAAAAAAATCTAAGAATTGAAAAATGACCAGTGTATCTTTCTTAGCTCTCTCTATTGCCAATGTCTACTGGTTTGAAGGAATGAAATCCAAAGTAGCATTTCCTCCCAGGTCTGCTGCTAACTTTAGAAGGTAATGTTACAAGCAGAGACACTATTTCTCACAAATAGTTCTCTAAATCAGGGGTGACCTACATCTGCCACTCGACATGTTCTCTGTAAATAATGTTTTATCGGAACACAGGAGCACACTGTTTATGGCTGCTATCAGATCACAATGACACAATGACAGAGTTGAGTGATTGAGACAGAGACCATATGGACCACAAAGCTGGAAATATTTACAATCAGGCCCTTTACCGAAAATGGTTGCTGACCTTGCTGTAGATAATAAAAATGTCATGCTTCTGCTATACTTTTCACTGTACACCACATGAAAAAAAGCCTGGCACAACTTCGTGAAAGAAGGCACACAATAGGTAATGAGCACGTGGAAAATATGTACCTCATTGTATGCTGGGGAGATGGGAATTAAGATCATAGTAACTAAGCCTGCCTGCACACACCTATAGTCTTAGTACTTAAGAGGCCAAAGCAAAAGGAGAATAAGTTCGAGGTCACCCCAGATTGCATAGTTTCTACTTAGCAATATTCTGGCTTAAAAACAGAAAAGCATCTCCACAACAAAAGAACCAAAGTGATAACCAGGTATGGTGGTGTGCAGCTGAAATTCATGAGCTCACGAGCCTGTCGGGGGGACTGCGATTCCCAAGCCAGCCAAGAACACAAAGCAACACCCTGTCCCACCAAATCACAAAAATGAAAGATCTGAAAGTCACTGAGACTCTGAGGCTTTGTCTTGAGGTCTAGAAAGAAACTGAGTAATTATGGCACGGATTGGGGTTTAGAATAGTTATCATACTGAAGAGAGAAAATAATTTCTCACATTTCCTCACACAATCACATTTCCACAATTCTTCACATTCTCCTAATTTTTCCCAGTACTTCCTACATGTCACTAGACAATAGGCTTTCTCCTACTCTGGGTGGTTAAACAATGCCCAGAGTACCTCATAAAGTAAAATGAACAATGATGACTAAAGCTAATTTTGGCCAGGACATCTTTAACAACAAATGGACCCTGGGAAACAAACAAAAGGGAAATGTTCAAAATAGTCTTTGATCCTCCACTAAGCCATTCCATAAAAAGGACTGAAAGAATGCAATCAGTGCATTTTCAGAGTGTAAAATTGTTATTCAGATGAGGGACTCAGAATTCCAATCTGCCTAGTGTTTTCCTCTCTTCTCATATAAATGAGCTCACCCTAGGATCTTACCAGGTTCTGCTGCTTGTAGAATTCTGCCTTGGCTTGCAATTGATAAGATTTTTTTCCCCAGTTTTTTTTTTTTTTCAGGAGAAAAAATCATTAAAGATTTTATTCTTCATGGTTTTCCAAACAACATGAGCTCAGCAAGCAGATTTAGTTTTAAAAGTTACTTATCAACATTGACAGCGTTCTCTTAAGAACAGCTGTTGCCTCGTAGACTAATGTTAACCTACCCCTGCATTTAGAAACAATTCTGCTTTGAGAGAATATTCCACATTTAGCGCCCTCCCCTTAATTACCAAAGACATTTGCATGAGAGGCACATTTTTGTTGGGCAATTCACCTTCTTTGATTTCTCCCCCCCCCCATGGTTTAAGTTTAAGACCTGAAAGGTATGGTTCTGTAATGAGTTTAACTTGTAAGCAAGACCCATATCCTCATCACAGGCCTGGCTTTAAAAGCCCATTTTTTTTTTTTAAATTTTGGAACTGCTTTCTTTTCTTTTATGACACTGGCTGTCAAAGCCAGTAGTTTTGCAGTCCTAATTGTGAGCTGCAAGTTCATTTGAGCCTTGGCTCTGACAGCAGAAAATGAATTTCTAAAGAAAGGAAGCACTCCTCACTCTTTTAATGTTTGAGACACTAAGGAAAATTTGCATAATCTGTGGTTTGCCATTTTTACAACTGACATTAGTCTTAAGGGTGCTGAGGATATAAGATTATTCCTCATCATGTAAATAGGGATAGGTTTGTGAGGGAGTACTAGAAAACACAAATAGGAGAAAATATTGATGCAAGAAATGTAATATTGAGTTGGAAGTGTCATACCAGCCCCTGGCCTGGGAATTGCCAAGCACCTGGACTCCAATTCTCAGCCTGACAAGTGCTTGGACTCCAATTTCCAGCCTGACAAGTGCTTGGACTCTAATTCCCAGCCTACCAAAAGCTTGGGCTCCAACTCCCAGCCTGCCACGTGCTGACCCCTCCCCACAGGTCAGGACCACTCCCACAGGGTATTTAGGCTTTACATTGGTAAACTGCAACTTATTGGATAGAATACATGCCTAAATTTAGTTGATATGCCCAGGTTGAATAACACATAATCGTACCTAGTTCTCAAGTGCCTTTACAGATCTGAGGGCATGGCATTTTAACAAGAGCCTCTAGCACAGACACACCAGCTTCCGCAGAACCCTTTAGCTCCTCCAAGAAGACAGAAGACCTTCTGCCTCCAGGCCTTGCCTTTGGGTTTGGCAGAGCAACCCACACAGCAAAAGTGGCCTTCCACCTCTTCAGCTTCCTGATGCCTTTCAGAGAATTGATCTCCTCATCCTGCCAAGACAGGTAGACTAAATCTTTCCTACCCCTCCACAGGAAAAATCTTTGGACCTCTTATACTCAGCAGCTAATGGCAAACACTGCTTCTAAGACTGGTGTTCTCCAAGGAGCAAGGAGAGGATTTGGGATTGACTGCATAGCCAAAAAATGCTGTCTCATTTTTTTTTTGCTCATTTATCCCTCCCAGATCCGTCTAATAACCTTTGACAACTTAAGGTAAAGTTAACTTATTACTTCATCCATGACATTTAATGAAGTTTCCTGCTAAAATGCAGGCAGGTGTGCCTAACAAATTTCAGGTGTACCTTAAAGAATCCAGGCTTCCCAATTCCTTTTATTGTCTTAACCTAAAGCAATAACCTTTTGCTAATGACACCAAGATGTAAATCTGCTCCAGTTCTCTTACAGGTCCCTAAAAAAGTTCTACTGCTGTATCAAAAATCAGGTCTGGAGAAAAAAAAAAAACTAACAGTCTCCAGAGCCTTTTGCTAATCCCAGCCAGTTTCAAGCATATTTACAGGTCTTTCCTGCTGCCTGGGCCAAGACCAACCCACAAAGCCGAAGACCTGCACCAGCTCCTGGAACTTCACCATTGATACCAACTCTTCTGCATCAAGGACACTTTCCCACTAAGATCTGGTTTTATCCGCTATTGTTTCCCATCCCATGGCTAGCCCCATTTCATAGGGCCAATAATAACAATATTCTTTTCTCCTATCCACCTGCCTTCTTATCTCCCTCAAAAGAAACAGCTGCATGAGGACTCCAGGATGACAGCAACCCAGATGCTGCCCAGCCACACCTCTCATTGAGCATGAGCACATCAACTCCCCTCTCCCACATGACCCCATGCCCGGAGGAAGTAGCCAGACTTGAACTGACACTCCTATATCCAAGGACTCTAGGATATTTGGTCAAAAGTGAGATCCCAGCCCTCTAACACCCCTATATCCAAAGAGTCTGGAATGTAATATTGAGTTGGAAGTCTCACCCCAGCCCCTGGCCTGGGAATTGCCAAGCACTTGGACTCCAATTCCCAGCCTGCCAAGTGCTTGGACTCCAACTCCCAGCCTGATAAGTGCTGACCCCTCCCTAGAGAGGGTCAGGGCTTCTTCTACAGGGTATTTACACTTGCACCTGAAAAAGGAACAAGTGGTTTTGGGTTTTGTGTGTGCTCTCCCTCTGTCTTTCCCCTGCCATGCTCCCGGCCACCTGAGAGCATGGCATTCATTTAATGTGGGCATTTTTGATTTGGTCTAATCTGGTTTGATTAGAGTTTTTTTTTGCACCACCGGAGCGGCTTGGTTAGGAAATGTTCCTAACAATAAACACTAAAATTCTTTTGTCTTCTTTCACAGTAACTGTTTATGCTATGGAATGGTGTCTGTGAACTATTTGATTCTTAAATGAGTCTTGAAATAAATTGCTACTCTAAAGTTCACTATTTAATTGAGCTAAGTTAAATTTCCCAAATAATAATTTTAAATCCTTACAAAGTTTATCATTTCTTATATTAATGCATGGTATGTGCATGCAAGAACATTACTGTGTAAGTAATGCTTTTAACCTTTTAGTTTATTATGAACTATTTTAGATGAATATTTTTCTAAGGAGACTGGAACTAATTAAGGACATACATTTTTAGTTAGCAGAACATCAAATGTACTTATCTCTTCCTAAAAGGAAATGGCAGTTTTTTAGGGCTTCTCTCAAGAAGAGAAGAATAGGAGTAAAAGAAGGCATAAAAGAAGAAGAAAAATGGAGAATCTTGTAGCATTGCACACCATCTATTGTTTATTTAGCATCAAGACTGAACAAGGCATCCAACCACAGGGAATATGTTCCAAAGAGACAGATCATGCATCAGGTACAGATCCTGATCCCACAAAATACCAAGCTACATAACTGTCACCCAGATGCAGAGGGCCTAGTTCAGCTACATGGTGTCTCCCTAGATGTCCATTTAGAGTCTGCGAGCTCCCACAAGCTCAGGTCAACTATCTTTGTGGGTTTTCCCATCATGATCTTGATCCCCTCCGTGCTTATACAATCCCTCCACTCTCTCTTAAACTGGACCCCTGGAGCTCTGCCCAGTACTTGGCTGTGTATCTCTGCATCTGCTTCCATAAAGTACTAGATGAAGGCTCTATGATGACAATTAGGGTAGTCATACATCTGATTACAAGAGAAGGCCAGTTGAGATACCCTCTCCACTATTGCTAGGAGTCTTAGCTGAGGGCATTCTTGTGGGTTCCTGGAAGTAAGCATATACCGTGTTTGTCTTTCTTGGTCTGGGTTACCTAACTCAGGATGCTTTTTTCTAGTTCCATCCATTTGCCTGCAAATTTCATGATGTCATTGTTTGTTTTTTATCTACTAAGTAATACTCCATTCTTCAATTGAGGGGTATCTAGGTTGTTTACATGTTCTGGATATTATGAATAATGCTTCTATGAACACAACTGAGCAAGTGTCCTTGTGGTATGATTGAACATTCTTTGGGTATATGCCCCAAAATGGTATCACCGGGTCTTGAAGCATATTGATTCCCAGTTTTCTGAGAAACCACCATACTTATTTCCACAGTGGCTGTACAAGTTTGCACTCCCATCAGCAGTGGCAGGGTGTTACCCTTACTCCACATCCTCTCCAACATAAGCTATCATTGGTGTTTCTGATTTTAGCCATTCTGACTAGTGTAAGATGGTGTCTCGGAGTCGTTTTGATTTGCATTTCCCTGATGGCTAAGGAGGTTGAGCAATTCTTTAAGTATCTCTCAGCCATTTTAGATTCTTCTGTTGAGAATTCTCTGTTTAAAGCTGTACCCATTTTTTTTTGATGGGAGTTTTTGGTGTTTTGATGGCGAGACCTTGTTTTAAGGGAGGGAGAAAGGGAAACTAAATGATTGTAAACTAGCAGTACATTGTCACAAGTGGTTTTCCCTCTCTTTGTGTGTGTGTGTATCTTCTAAAATTTACAAAATGAATATTAAATTGCCATAGATAGGTTAGTATATTGTTCTAAATAAAACCTACCAACAAAAATATATGTCCCACTTAGATTACACATCTAACACAGATCAAAAAGTGTGTTTCTCCTTGATAGTTACCCACTTGCTGAGCACAGTGGTGCCCACCTGTGATCCCATCACTCAGAAGGTTGATACAAGATCAAGAATTCAAGGTCAACCTAGGCTAGATAGTAAGACCCCATTTCAGAAAACAAAGAAAATAGTTTTTGCTAGTGGAGACAACATTTAAGCAAGTAGTTCTCTGACTATCCTAGCACTCGAAAGGGAACACAAATACTACATTGAACAGTGGAATTCATTACAAGTTACAATATTTGAAAAGATTTTACTGAAGAAGATAGAATTTGAGCATGATTCTGAATGATAAATCAGAAGGTTAAAAGTTACTTAAGCTAGGGAAGAGAAAACATTGACATTATATAATTACCACAGAAATTGCTGAAAAATACCAGGAATGATAGGAAGACTTGATGACTGCAAATGGAGGCTGTCTGACAATGTTATTGGAAAGACAAGATAGGATCAAAAAATTAAGGTCTTTGAAAGATATGGAGAAGTTTTGGAGTTTCTTATAAAAGTTTCTCAGTAAGCTAGAGTGATATAATGACAACAATGTCTTAATTAAATTTAGATGGTCATTTGAAGTTCACTACCTCTTCTCAAACAACTTACCCATATACCCACAAGCACACAATATATATATATATAAATAAAGGTAGAGAGGCAAAAAAATTTGTTCTACATTCTCCAGGCTACAATGCAGATAATAAAAATAACAACCATGAATAAAAAAGAAATATAACTTTGGGTATTGGTTTGGTATCAGAATATACTATATCTCAATGGGGGAAACCATATCTAGTGTGCATTCCATATGCTCAGACCCACCACATACACCACACATACCACAGGACATTTGAGCACATAGTTAAATAGTAGAATATTGAAGACACTGGACTATAGAATATTCCATCGTTAGGTCCTCATCATAGGCATAGCCAAATGTAGAAATAAGATGTGGGTTCAGAAAGAAACTAAAACCTTCATTCTCTTCCTTCATAGGCCAAGTGACTTCTAAATTTTTGGACTACCTTTCTCTACCCTGCTCTGGGCCTCAAAGACCTAATATGGATATACCACATGACTACAATTATTTTCCAGTTGAATTTTGCCAGTTAAGAGGAAATTGGAGAGGAGAAATATGAAGTTGGGGTGTCCATTTATATTATAAAACTCTGAGGTAAAGATGCCCTGATAATAGTCCCTGACCAATCGTCAAAGAACTTCCTAGTGTTCCCAGCTCCACAGGACTGGTTACTTTTGCATCTGAAACCACATTCTTCCCTCAGCCTTTTGTACTAAAAGATAATAAAATTCCAGCTGGCACTAGCTTTAGGTTGTTGAAATTTCCCAGTGGTTCCAGGATGCCTAAGCACGCATGGGTAAATATCCTTTTTCTAGGTTTCTTTCTATTGCTATGATAAAATCCTGACCAAAACCATTTTAAAAAGAAAGTGGTTATCACATCTGACAGGTTAGAGCCCATCCTCAAAGGAAATCAGGGGAGGAACTCAAGCAGAGACCATGGAGAAATGTTGCTTGCTGGCTTGCTCCAGGCTACCTGTCTTATACAGCCTAGGCCTCCCTGCCTAGGAATGGTACCAAGCTACAGTGTGCTCGGCACTCCTACATCACTTAGCCATCAAGAGAATGTCCACACAGATATTTTCACAGGCTGATATAACTGATGCAGTTCCTTAATTGAGGTTTCTTCTTCCCAGTTATGTCAAAATGACATTTGAAGCTAAACATGAACAAGCGCCCTTTGAGGCAGAAGGAGAAGGATGAGGGGAGAGGGAAAAGGTGAAGAAAGAAAAGAAAAAAGTAAAGTGCCTCCTCAAATCCTGAACTGCCTCACTTTCTACCTTCTAATGGAGGAACAGGCATGCAAAAATACAGTTCTATAAAGCCTTCTTTTTCTAGACTGATCCAATATTACAACAAAAATTAAATCAAATATTATACAAGTAAATGATTACTTCCTATACCATTCTCCAGAGACAGCAAATTGAATTGCACTATGCTGCTAAGAGGTCCTCAAAAAAAAAAAAAACCGTCTTTAAACATTTAGATCACCAATGGGAAACATTTCCAAACATTAATGGGAAATGAAATAAATGTATTTGTTTTACTTTAGCCTCATTGGGAACATAAAGCCAATGATCTTTCTACTATCCCTTGATCTGGTAGCCCATGTATTTTAATTATTTGCCTCCCTAAACACCGTGGAACACAAAATCAGCATTTCAAACCCTTAGGCAGATGCTTTACTTCTGCATTGTCCAGCTATCTTTTCATTACAACCATTTAGGTAAATTCTCCTTTCTACAGGAAGCCACTTATTCTCTGTGCTTGCATCTCATCAGCTGGATTCTTCTGAAGAGTTTTACACAATTGGTAAAGCTTAACTCCAACAAAACTCACAATGGCAAGACACTTTGTACACACCCAATGATGCTTTTCTGTTCAACTCATGTTCTTATAAAAGCTTCTATAAACTATCTCTTTCCTCATATCTCTGATATCCTATTCCTCGGTTTCCTCTGGAAAAATGACAAGCCTGATTGTCTTAGGGTTTCTATTGCTGCAACAAAACACCATGACCAAAAAGCAAGTAGGGAGGAGAGGATTTAGCTGGCTTACATTTAAATTCAGCATTACTATTCATCATGGGAGGAATTCAGGACAGGAACTCAAGCAGGGCAGGGTCCCAGAGGCAGGAGGTGATGGAGAGGCAATGGAGGAGTGCTGCTTCAGCCTGCCCAGTACTGGGATCACAGGATTACATACACTACCCTAACCTATGATACCCAGCAAAGTTGCATCTTTTGTGTAATGATTAAGGCATAAAAAATATCACCACCATGCTAGTCATAACTAGTCTGTTTGAGAATTTGACTGATATCATTGCTTTCTCTACCTCTTCATTACCTCTTCATTAGCTTGAAAATGAGACAATTTATTTCAAGGCTTGGTGACACACGCCTGTAATCCTACTTCTCAGAAGCTGAGACAAAAGGATCCAAGTTTAAGGTCAGTCTAGCCTACAAACCAAGACTAATTCAAAAGAAAAAAAATGACCACAACTTAGTTTTTTTAAGGGATTGTGTGCATGGCAAGTAGCAAGACTAGGAAACAATGGAGTTTCTGTTGGTTGACGTGAAGCTTTATCTTCAGTGTGTTCTACTAGGATTCAGGGCAGTAACCTTGTCAAAACAATGGCCTCTTAAAATTTTTAACCAACATCAGAAAACTCAGATATTAAAATATTATTTTAAACTAAAATAGCATTAGTTACATCTTGCTTCTTGGATGCAGTCTTCTCACATAACTATGTATTTCTTGTAAAGAACTACCATTTTCAGCAGACTTCTTTTGTTGCCTCAATTGTACAAAATTTACGAGACAAAGTATTTTTCAATAGTATTCACATTTATTTCATACTTTTTCTTCTCAATTTAAAATAGAAGTGCAATACTGCAATGAAGAATAACATTGAATTAATTGCTTTTAAAATAACAGATAAAGATGATGCGATGGAAAATGCTGTCTCACAAGCTATCATTCAATAGATTGAAATGTTTTGCATCAATTCATGTATGAAAGTATGAATTTCATTACCAACACACAGTGAAGTAGTCAATATCTAATGTATAAAGTATACGTGGCTAAAAAGTCAAATATCTGAAAAATGAAGTTCATCTCTATCTTGTGCATAAAACTTAAATTCAATGAAATATCTTCAAGAAGATTCTAGAAAAATTGAAACCCTTTTTCAATTCTAATTAGTATAAAATTACCTAGCATGTACTTTTGGAAAGTTTTCTTAAAAATTTCCCTTCTTTCCCACACTACTTTAAAATAATGGTCTGAAATCCCTCTGTTATATGTAGGGAAGTTCCATTCAATGGCTGTTGGCAGGGTTATTGCGTTTTAGAAAAGTTTGTTGTGAGACATCTTAAGAGAAAATTTCACCCTCAACAAGAATCTTATTCCCCCACTGACTATACACCCCCACCTTTTCTTATTGTATTTAGAGTTAAACCCAGTTCTCTAGACTGAAGTCTCTTTTTCTCCTCATTTAAGAGTTTCTTACTGAATCTTCTTTCATGACTTTGACTACTGTTGGGATTTATATTTTGTTTTAATGCCTGTAAAAGGCTAGTTAGTGTTTAAAGGGATATGTTAGAGGAGTTGCATAATATCAAAACTGGACAAATGGGAGCGCATTAAATTAAAAAGCAAAGGAATTAGTAAATGGAAGACATGGCATATAGAATAGGAGAAAACCTTTGCCAGCTCTTCATTCAATGAAATATTGATACTAGAATATATAAAGAACTGAAATAATCAAGCAGCAACAGAATAAGTAATCCATATAAGCAAGAAAATGAGCTAGCAGATAGTCCTCAAAAGAAGTACAAATGGCTATTATATTCATGAAAACTACTCAATAGCCATAATGGAAATGAAAACGTAACTGCATTGAGATTCCATCTTATTCCAGATAGAATACAAAATGTGAAGAAAAACAAAAAATATTAGACAATAAATGTTGGCAAGTTTGGGTCAGGCAATGAATTCTTAATTCATTGTTGAAGGAAATGTAAACTGACCCAACATCAACCTCTATGGAAACCAGTGTGAATATTCCTCAATGAATAAAATGTAGAATGATATATTTTATTATATTATTATTTCTTAGATACCTGTTTGTTTTCTACTGAGAGACAGAAACAGTGAGTGGATCCAGATGGGAAGATAGGTGAAGAACTTAAAGTATTTGGGGAAAGGGAGAAACCATAATCAGAATATATTATATGAAAAAAACCTGATTTTCAGTAAAAGGAAAATAGAGAATTATGATATAATCTGCCTATACTGCTCCTGGGAATAAACTCAAGAATCAAAGTCAGTCTAATATATAGTTAACATATACCAATATTTATCACACTGATATTATAGTGAACAAGTTTGAAAAGAGTCTAGGTGTTTGATGAATGAGTAAAGAAAATGTATTATATTTTAATATAATCAAATTTATTCATTTATAGATACTTAAGTTTTGTCATTTATAGGAAAATGGAAATAAATAGAGATCATATAACATTAACACACTGGGCTGGAGAGATGGCTCACAGGTTAAGAGCACTGGAGGCTCTTCCAGAGGTCCTGAGTTCAGTTCCCAGCAACCACATGGTGGTGGTTCATAATGGGATCTGGTGCCTCTTCTGTATACTTAATAAATAAAATCTTAAAAAAATAACGTTAACTCACAGTGAAATCTCTCTCATATAAATAATTTATGAAGGAAATAATGAGATGAACATAAATGAGGGATGACCTGTGGGCAAAACGGAAGTGGTAGAAAGAGTAAGAGAGTAAACAAAATGATCAAACTACATTATGGCTCAAAAAATTATCAAAAGATGCTCAGCAAATGTAGCATAGCTCAGTGGTAGAGTATATACTTAGCATATGTGAGGTCCTATATTTAGTCACGAGCACAGAAAAGAAAAACAAAGTATTTCATCTCTTTCATTGCAGTTTAGGATGGCGGCACGTTTGTTTCTTTAAGCATTTAAAATTTAATATGCTCAGTGATATCCAGTCAGTTTTGAATCTCTTTTATCTGAATGGCATTTTATAATTTTCATTCAAGTCCCTTAAATGTGCATACTCATTGAGAAATATTTCCTTGATAGAGTATGCTGAGGAAATACTTTATATGTGTAAGTAATGAATGACCAAAAATGTTTATCAATGGCTATCGTTAGCTATGAAATAAACAGTGTGACATTTTGAATGACTGCTCAGAGGTACAGAATAGGTAAGTTATGAATACATAATGAGTATGGGAAACCATTGAAATGAATGCATAGGTGTGTTTTTTGGCATTGAATTAATATCAAAGTATGCTGTCAGGGGAAAGGAAAAATAAAAAGCATATCTCATGTGACTTTAATATTTTAAATGTAAGCATACTCATTTGTATGTGTGTTTTATGGTAAAAATCTAGGGAAGTGAACAGCATAATTTTAACAGTGATTATGTTATGATGGTGATTTTATGTAATTTCTACATCATTTCTTCCTTATTCACTGGACTTCTTAAAATGAGTTTCTGTTTTTCACAATAAAGAATAAAACTTATTTTGAGGAAAAAATAAGTTCTTCAGCTGTTTTTCGAAAATGCATGAAGAAATTGCATAAGCTTTTCTCTGTCATGAAGACCCTAAATTTTATTTTCAACTGTAGATCTGAACAACGCAAAAGTCCTACTAAATTTTCCCTCTTCTGAAGAATCAGCAAAGAACTATATATGGAATATATCTGGCTACCTACTCTCTCTAAGAAATCGCCCCTGACTTTTCATGGACAGAAGCAACAAATGTCTATTAAATCATCATTTTGGGTATCAGGAATCTAAAAAGCATCTAGATGGCTTGAATTTAGTGTTGCAATAAAAAAGTTTGCCAGACCTATGGCCACCTTAAGACTCAATTGGGAAAGAAGCTACGTCTTGTTTCAAATAAATGACAAGGCGTCAGCAGATCACCTTCCAAACTGACCCATGGAGGCTTTTCTCTGGGCTTTCCTCGCAATTTGGAAGATGGTTTCCCTAGAGTTAACAAAGCAGGAAAATGAGAGATAACAGTCCACCTCCAAATTAGTAGTCCCATTGACTTCACTATATTCCATTTACTAGAACTAAGACAGATATCTTAGCTGATATCCAATGGCATTGATTCCAAGAGGTGAAGACCCCCCCCCTCCTCCATGTGTATCCACACGTGCATGCAGGCACTCAAGCATATTTCGGTTAGGGACCAATCTCAGTTATGGGTCTTTGCATTCTACTTGGCTTGAAACAAGGTGTCTTTGTTGTTTTTCTATTGAATATGTGAGGTGAGTTAACCCAAAAGCTTCTGAAGACTTCCTCTCTCTCCACCTATCTTCCTCTAGGGGAACTTGAATTACAGGCATGCCCTATGGTTTCTAT
>NW_004949184.1:410624-457278 GCF_000317375.1 Microtus ochrogaster
AAAGAAAGAAACTAAAAAGAAAATCATACAGAAATATTCAGAGTAGCTTTATATGCAACAGGCAAAACTAGAAGCAATTCAGGTACAAGCAAGAGAAAGATACATCTGCATACCAGTTAACTACTGAGAACAAAAAGGAACAAACTTCTTACTGGTTTATGCAACAATACAATGAATCCTTTAGATATTATACTGAACACTAGAATCTGGGATCAAAGGATCATATTGCTATACCTTCACATAAAAATTAAAGTAGGAAGAATTAATCAGGAAAATGGATATTTCTTATGCTAACAAATATCAAAAAGACCCAAAAGCAAACTTTTACCAGGGTGATGAAAATATCTTAGGTATCCTTGTTAGGATATCAATTATGCTATTGCATAGATGTGTCAAACCTCAAAAAAATAGTAATAAACTTGGGATCTGCAAAAGTCTTTGCATATGTTTCCTTAAAATGTGATGCACATTAAAATTCAAAAAGAAAGAAAAATTGACTATTAGGCTGAGTAAAAAAGGATGAGATTATCACTTCTTTAGAATTCTTCCAAAAATAAATTAAAATTTGAAGGTCTAAAGACAAAATGTTAGGACCATCTACTACAAAACAACTGATTGAATAGCAGATTTTCAGTGTGGTTCAAGCTCCTAAGCTTGAACTTAAGTAAGTTGAACAAAGTAAGGGATCAAGAAATTTCTTAACAGCTACTGTCATCCTGAAAACAAGTCATAGAGTGAAAGAAATTCTGACATACAAGATGAAGAGTAGAAATCTAAAAACCAATTAAGTTAAGAGACTGGAGTGAAAAGATGAGCTATATTTGCCCATATCACTAAAGAAACCATAGCCAAGTCATAGCTCTTCTCTGATGTTGCAAAGCAGGTCCCAGTGCTTTGGGAATTTGCTGATCTTACCTACAAATACTGCTATAATTAAAGTATTGTTTTCACTTGAAATCTACAAAGGACATCTGGATTTTTATCTTTTTTTTTTACCCCCACATACTGAATCTAAACTCTTAATGTTATGACTCCGTATGGTTTTGAAAGTTTCATCCCCAAACCAACTTCAATAAAGAAGGAAGAGATTTGTCTCTAAAGCTAGAGGGAAAGTTTTAATTGAAACTACTCTCTAGAGTCAGCACAAAGTTGAAGCAATCAAGACTAGCTTTTCTCACTTGTAAAGAAAGCTGTAGCTTAGCAGCCTACCTGCTCTAGTTCAGGCTGTGTATGACCTGAATATCCAACTGAACAAAACCACCTGTTGTTCTGTGTGCCCTGCTTTGACTGCAATAGCTTTATTATGCTTTCTCACATAAGAAAGTGATAACCTGAATATGACTCAGCCTCACTCCAAATGTTTCTAATAGAGCCACCTAAAACTTCAAAATTATATCAAATATTATTTTAAATAATAAAGTTACTAATATAGTAAGCTTACTACAAGTAAAGCCACTATATTAAGAGTCCAAGAGAAAGAAAACTATACTGTAATGAACTTTCTTCAAAAACAGCAAGCATGATTTAACAGCAAGCTTCTCACCAAGATTCAGAACACTATTTTCCATATCAGAAAACAACCAAGGACTGCAGGTATGCTATGTAAACACATACACACACGAGCACACGCCTCTATTTTTAACTGAGAGACTGAAAAAAATTGAATTACAAAAATAGTGGTGCCATCTACCATAATGAAGGTTTCTTTCTTCTCGTCCTCATCCTCCTCCTCCTTCTTCATCATTTTTTTTCAACAAAAGGTTTCTCTGTGTAACACCTTTGATTGCCCTGGAACTTACTTTATAGACCAGGCTAGCTTTGAACTCACAGAGATCTGCCTGCCTCTGCTTCCAAAGTTCTGGGATTAAAAGTGTGTGCCACCACCACAAAAGTTTACAATTACAATGTATAAAAATAAAGAAATGAGCCTGGATCATCACTACTGTCCCGTACTGGTTGTCCTTGGTAAACCTGTCCCTATGAGTCACAGAGTACGACATGGAGACAACTTAAGGCAGACAGCCAGCCTACCTGCCTGTTCCATGCACCCTTTTCTCTGAGCTTACAGTACTATCACCTTTTTCCCTGTTTTACCTGAGTAACTTAAGTATATGGCTTCAAAATACAAGTCCATATACCTTACAGAGAGATGAGAACTACTACATTTCTTAGACAGAAACCGAGATCCAATACAAGTAACTGGTTAGAGAATATTGTAGTTTAATATTTAATTGGCCCCCATAAACTCATAGGGAGTGACACTATTGGGAGATGTGTCCTTGTTGAAGTAGATGTGGCCTTGTTGGATAAAGTATGTGGTGAGAGGCTTTGGGGTCTCATTTGCTTAAGCATTGCTCAGTGTCACGGATTTTTATGACAATGGACTGAACCTCTGAAACTGTAAACGGCCCCCTCAACTAAATGTTTTCCTTATAAGAGTTGCTACGGTCGTGGTGTCTCTTCACAGCAATAGAAACCCTAACTAAGACAGGGAAGGACTATTCATTCATGCTGTCCTTTAACCTTTAGTCTAGCTTCATCTACTAAATTTAACAATGGAGAAGGATTTTTGGAGTTCAAAGGACAAAATTAGAGTAACATAAAAAAATCAGAATGGGATATTCACACATTGGGGCATGCATGCGCACACGCGTGCGCACACACACGCACACACACACATGCAAACATTCTGTTGTTAAAACATAGAAACATGACTTATCTAGGGCTCTTTCCCTTCATTTGCTTCTGTCTATGTGTTTTGTTTTATCTTACCATATTACATTTCATTTAATTTTTTTATTGTTCCTTAGAAGCCTGTTTGTCTTCTAATGAAAGAATAGAGGGAGCGAATCTGGAATGAAAGGGAAGTGGGAAGAAACTTGGAGGAGTAGAGACAGGGGAAACCATAATCAGGATATTGTATGTTAAAAAATCAATTTTCAATAAGAAAAACAAAACTAGAAAATATAAATGGACATAATAAAAGATAATTAATTCAAAGAAAAAATAATGCCATTTTTATGGATTGAAACCCTCAATAAAGATGTTAATTCTCCCTTCAAAAAAAAGAAAAAAGAAACATTTTGCAGTCTACCGTCTGTTAATTGGCCTTGGTATTATTATATGAAAAAAAATGAGCATAGAAGACTTTGAATTCTCACAGACAATCAAGGGTGCAATAATGAATATTTCAACAGGTACTCATTTGGAAGTTCTAATTAAAATCAGTAGTGTTATTGATATTGAAATGTGTTACAGTAACACTGAGGCGAGTAATCACCTATCTCCCAAGTGAATGGCAATATACATGCAATTAATTATAAAAGACTTTGCAGTGGAATCACCTTGGAATTACAAAGATTTAGAGCAGTGACTTGGGCATTTAACTTCAGAGGGTAGCTCTACTGGCCCAGAGACATAAGCAGCTGTTTCACTTAACCCAGATGCAGCATCTCTCCTTAATAAATTTTCTTTGGTCTTTCTCACTGCTAGCACCACTATCATCCTGTTTCCTATACTCAAGGCTCACGTATCCACTGCAACAATTTTAATTTGTTTAAGGTCATTTAGAGTGATGTTCATTTTTTTTTAAAGTTCATTGTCTCACACTGCTAGGAAGTACTTACTCTGAAGATCATTTGACATCCTAGACTCCTTTTCCATGTAAAAGTGGAAGATACCATAAGATCAAGCCCGGGCTTGATAAAACGATAGGTAAAAACGTTTCTACCTAAGTTTTCGTAGAAAACTTCTACTTCATATGGGCTAGAGGAAAGCAAAAGGGATGAGAGAAAGCAGGAGAGTGTGTAAAAGACTGAAGGACCCTGGAAAGGAGGGGAAGTGAGGGTGAGAGACTGAGATTTCTTTTTAAATCACCTCATGTCAGTCTGCAAAATCAGACGGAGAAGCCTAGTGAGAAATTCGCCATTACAAGTATCCATCTGTTGAATCCCATAATGTCAAGTATTTTTAGAGGAGGTTTGAACCTCTAGGGCTTAAACTCGTATTGATCACCATCACGGTGATAGCTCAGATATGGAAGAGATGACACGTTTTGAGAACGCTATGCTGTTTTTAGAGGTTCTTTTGTTTGTTTTGTTGAACAATGTAACTAAAGTTTATCATTACTGCATTCATGTGAAGAAAGCTTACTATTGCACTCAAGTCAATTCCAAGGACAAGGAAACAGCCATTAGTTTGTATATATATCAGCCTCCCCTTTGCATGGCATTTCCTAGTTAGCCTTGAATGAAATCAAGGAACTGTAATAGTAAAAAAGATAATTCAAATACAAAACAATGTCATAAAAACTGAAAAACAGGCACCATAAAGTTCATGCACTTGAGAAAAGTGTTGTTACTTAATAAATATTTGAAATAAGTATCTGAAAACTGTTATTATCCCAATTTCAGATCCAGAATCACAAACTAAAGTACTTTTGAATACACAGTGCATTCAAAACTTGGACCTTTATACCAAATGTAAAAATATGCATTTAGTTCATTCTCCTTTCAAATTTAAATGATTTTTAGCATTTTCATAATTATAAGCTAACTCAATGCTTAATGTGGCATATTCCTCTCTTGTAGTATAAAATGCCATTGGAATCTAATTGTTTTGAACCAGTAATCACAATCAGGAATGAATTGAACAGATTTTGGCTCTACTGAAAGCAGATAAAAATTATCAAATAATATGAATCCAATCAGACTCCTATTCTAGCACATCTCTGTGAACCTGCTTATCGCTGTTCAGTGCCTTGAAAAACATTTTTCAATGAGTAAGTTCCAGGAACTAAATAAGTAATTCTATAGGTATTAATTCATTTAACATCAACCAATATGCAATCACTATTATGCTTTTTTAACATAGTAAGAATATGGAGTTGAATATCTCAAATACCTTTACATTTACACAGCCTATTGATAAGGGAAACTGCCATTTGCACTTCCTTTTGTTTTTTAATTTTGTATTTATTTATTATGTATGTATATGTGTGTGTGTCCATGCTTGCCACAGAACCCATGTGGAGACTAATAGACAGACTCTGATACTCAATCATGTGGCATCTCAAGATTGAACAAGGATCATCAGGCTTGAATATTAGAATCTTTACCTGTTGAGCCATCTCACTGGCCTGGAACTTGTCTGATTATTGCCTCATATACTTGTGCCTCCACATATAAATCATAGACCCAATGGTGTCATTGATGCTCTCTACGGCATTCAATTACCAAAACATTGCAGATGTTATCTATAAAACACTATATATTATTTAATGATGAATATGTAATATATAACATACATATATAATAAGCAATATACATATTATAAATGTACACTATAACAGATTAATGCTTGTGTATAATGTGTAATATCAAGTATAATATACTTCATATTATGATTGTTATATAACATACAATATACTTTATATAATGTATAATACAACTTTATTTCTAATTTATGATATATGTCATGCATTATGTATAATATAATACATAATGTTTTCTATGCACTATATTACATACTATCCATTATGTAACATGATATCTTGCAATACTTTATGTGTATTCAACATTATATAATATGTAGCATTATATATAATATGTGGATATTGCTCTAGGTTCACAAGAATCTATGATCCAAAGGGCTGAGGCAAGGGATATATCTCATGGAGCAACTAATTGTTTAGAGCACACAGCATGTTCAGAACACATTAGACAGTACCTATTTCAGTCTACTAAAAGTATCTTAAGGGACAATGAAGCATAAGCAAAATATGCACACCTTATAGCTGAAGATAATAATGGACAAGAAAATGCATGAGATTCTATCTCAGTGACCTAAGATGAAAGTTTTGAGTTTAGAGAAAAGGGAAAAGGAAATAAAGGGTGAAGAATTGAAGAGGCAAAAATATTAATATGACCATTACATGTGTTTATTTAATAAAATGTTCCCTTGCACAACCCTGCAAGAACAATCATATAAAGTAGGCAAGAATTCCCACAGGTGAGAAAACTGAATTTCAGAAAAGTCTTAAAATCATAATTATAGCTGCAAATGATACTACAGATTTTCCCCTTCTGAAGTCTGTGCCCCTTATTTAACAATGACCGGAGATACAAAGGAAGAATATCTGAATATCATAGCTGTTTTTGGAGGCAGCCAGGAAAGGTGACTTAGCCAGTACAGAAGGGACCAGAACAGGTGTGGCTCTGCTTGTTAATACGGCAGAGAGGGAGTGTAATTGTGCAGGAGAGTGTGTGTTGTCCATTTGATTCACTGTCACAGTTGGAGTGGTTCCATTTCATTGGTTTTATAGCCTTATTGGATCATCTGCCTTTTCATATGAGGTAATTTCCCTTCTAGTCATTTTTCACCTCCATTGTTAGAATGCTGTTTTCCTCAATACTGTTTCTTACTATTGGGCAAAGTTGACAAAGCTATATTAAATAATCTGTAAACATACAGAATAGGGCCATGGTACTGTATGATCAATAAATGTTAATTTTTTATCAATACAGGAGGACACACTCAGTTAAACTGAGTAATACATAAATTATGTTACGTTTTAAGGTATTCATAATAAACTTTAAAGGTGGCTTGCAATTACTAAATTGTTATTTGGCTGGATATTCTTCCTGAATTACCACATGGATTAGGAGGTCAAGCACCAGATTAGAGAAGTAAAACTTGTGGAGACTTTAGGAAGATTGTCAGGATATCACAACAGACTGGCATGACCTTAAAAATCAAAAGTTGTCAAATTCTACTTTTGCCCAATTGTTTTCAAGAACTAAGTATCTGGAAGGATTGATGATGTGGGAGATGATGTATGCTGTGAATATGTTTTATTGTCTTTGGTTAATAAAGAAGCTGCTTTCAGCCTATGGCTTAACAGAGTAAAGCCAGGCTGAAAAAGATATAGAGAGAGAGTAGGTAGAATCAGGAAGAAGCCATGTAGCTGCCACTGGAGACAGAAATGCTAGAACTTTGCTGGTAAGCCACAGCCACATGGTGATAAACAGATTAATAGAAATGGGTTAATTTAAGATGTCAGAGCTTGCTAAGAATATGCTATAGTCATTGGCTAAGCAGTGTTGTAATTAATACAGTTTCTGTGGGAATATTTCAGGTCAGAGAATCTGGGAATGAACAAACACCCTCCAATGACAGACTGCTATTGGGGGAAAAACATTAAGCTGCAAAGATTATATAGCATCCCAACAGTAGAAAATGATGCAAGAAGTTTCTCTGCTTTAAATTTGTGCTTGCTTATAACTTTTCTATAGTTATTTGAGTCTATATTACCCATAGCCATCAGAATGGCAAATTTTAGGGTATAACAAAGGTAACCTCAGGGTGAAGCCACATGGCTGTAATAGAGAAGGTAGAAGCAAATACCAGACACTATATATTGGTAAAAAGTGGCCCAGTCAACCTACAGAACTCACACATTTAAGCTCAGGCACCAAAGCAAAAGTGTACCTACAGTCAATGCTCCGGGAAACAGCAATAACTAGCATTAATCTAAGCTTTGCAAGGTACCATGTAACTATTCCTGACCATCTTTCATTGAACTACTTGAATGAAATAGCACTACTGCTTGCTAGTCAGAAGTCATTAGGAAATCAGATTTTTTTTTTATTTTTTACTACTTTATTTTAAAAAAAAATGTCGGGCTAAGGTAGAGTTAAGAGACAATAGATAGCAGTAAATATCCACAGACTATTCTTCTGCCAACTCTACCAACAGCCACCATGATTTCTTTAACAGCCCTGGAGATGGGGGCCCAGACTTCCAGAGCATACAAACACATGCCTTATCATTTGAAATAATTTTAACACGTAGTGGTTCTTTTTTAAATTACTGTATTATCTGAAATCTTCTCATATGGTATATTTTGATCCTATTCTTTCCCCTCCACCAATTTCTCCTATATCCTTCCCACCTCCCTATTCACCCAACTTCATGCTTTCTCTTTCTCACACATAAGAAGCTTCCCTCCCCACCAAAAAAAATCAGGAAAAGAAAACACCAAACAATAACAACAACAAAAAGGAGTATACACAGCAATGGAGTCACAGGTTCATAGCTGCAGGGCTCGTGACCGGGCGATAGTATTACTTTTCTCCTCGGTGTGGCACCTTCCTTCGCCATGAAGTTTAGTCAGTAGTGGTGAAACTGCCTAGCTGGGCACCAGCTCAATTTCTCCATGTTTGCTGACCCAAGGAAATAGTAACTTCATCCTACCAAAAGCAATCTACAGATCTGATGCAGTTCCCATCAAAATTCCAACAAAAATATTCATATAAATTGAAAACAAATCTTAAAATTCATATGGACACACACACACACACACACCAGCCAAAATAATCCTAAATGGTATAAGGAACTCCCAGGGGTCCCACCATCCTTGATTTCAAATTATACCACAGAGATGTCATAATAGAAATGTGGTATTGGCATAAACACAGACACGTTCATCAGTAGAGCAGAATAGAAGACATGGACACGATTCCAAGCACCTCTGCCTCCCCCCACCCCTTTTTTTTAAAAAAAAAATAAAGAAGCCAAAAATACACACCAAAGGCAGAATTTTCTACAAATGGTCCTGGTCAAACTGGATAGCTTCATGTAGAAGAATAAAAATAAGCCCAAATCTGTAACCCTGGACAAAACTGAACTTGCAAGTGGGATCAAGAACGTCAGCATAAGCCAGGCGGTGGTGGCGCAGGCCTTTAATCCCAGCACTCGGGAGGTAGAGGCAGGTGGACCTCTGGGAGTTCGAGGCCATCAGAATTTTATACTGTTGTAAGAAAGGCCAGTCATCTAGTCTTTCTTTTATATTAGATTATCAAATACCAATTGTAGAGTAATTAGTATGATAATTCATAAAGATGAGCTAGTTTGAACTCTCCTGAGTCACATCTTTGAAAAATTTATTCTCCTCCTTTAGTGGATTGGCAGTGTAAAATGAGGTCTGGTTCAAACTGATGTGCCAGCACTCTCTGAATTTTAAAACCCACTGTGCATAGGATCAAAGTAAAGCAAACGTGACACAGAAGCGAATATAGTGTGTTATCTTTCAGAGAGGTTGTTGGCATTGTGTAAAAGTGATCAAAGGATACAGTGTAGCAGCTTCAGAAAAAAAATGTAGTCATTAATAATAAGTGCTATGAACATTTGGAAACTAAGTGTGATTGGAAATGTTCTCTCTAGTAACAGTGAGATAGCATAATTAATATTCAGCAGGAAGGTTGAGTATGATAGTACATGCCTTTATCCAGCATTCAGGAGGCAGAGGCAGGAAAATCTCTGTGAAATTCAAGGACAATCTGTTCTACATAGTGAGTTCCAAGATAGCTAGGGCTGTATAGTGAGACCTTGACTCAAAATAACAATAGCAGCAAAAAAGAAAAACATGGACAGGAAAGAATAAGAATGAGGGATATAGGCCGGGCGGTGGTGGTGCATGCCTTTAATCCCAGAACTTGGGAGTCAAAGGCAGGTGGATTTCTGTGAGTTTGAGGCCAACCTGGTCTACAAGAGCTAGTTCCAGGACAGGCTCCAAAGCTACAGAGAAACCCTGTCTCAAAAAACAAAACAAGAAGGAGGAGGAGGAGGAGGAGGAGGAGGGATATACCTCAACAGGATAGTAATGGAGGCAGACTAGGCACCATAGGGATAGAGTACACACACACACACCTCACCTGACTAGGTAGAAACTTGAAGATTCTGACAGAAGAGACAAAAGTATCAGTATTGTTTACTGTTTTTACAATAAATGAGTTATTCATGACCTAATTTCATGAGCTACATGTTTCCATGACATGCTTCATGTGATTGGCTTTATTGTAGAAATCAGAAAAGGAATATTTGATATCAGGATTGGTGCAAAGGCTAAGCATGTCGACCCCTTTGAACAGAGGAAAAAAATATACAGGCAGGTTATATTTGAAGGCTCAGCCAGGATTTCTGAACTAAGACCATGATCCAGCTGCACTGTTATTAAATAACCTCAGAATCTAGACTTGAACCAAAAGTATGTCCTATCTATGATTGTTGTAGAAACAATATGCAAGAACAGTACATACTTTTCCAATGTTGGTGATGGTGATTATATGAGAAATATTATTGAATAGTCATAATCACAAAGGGGAAATAAAAGAGACAGAACTGTACAGATGAGACAAAAATTTTCAAGTCCAGGCTGAAATGAAAGGAAGTACTAAACCATATCAAAGCAGTTAAATATACCAATGCGCTTTTGAAGTTATAGGGACCAAGAATCTCCTATAACGTCATAATAATATGGCTCTCATTCTATAAAACAGGACATAGTATTGGTATATCCTCCCAATGCTCAATGTCATATAATCAATCAGGGTTAGCAACTCCTTCATCTTTTTTTATTATGCTGCTTCTTACCTTGATTTCTGTATCTGTTTTAGGATCATAAACTTTATTATATCGTCTATTTGTTCACAAAATTTCAGAGGTTTTTTTTTATGTATCCTTGAAGTGTTGTAGCCCACTACTCCCATATACCATCTCTGAATGCTAGACAAATAACAAGTCCATTGTTCATTGCATTTTTGTAGTCATACTTTTGCACACCTAACTCATTCATGGAATAATGTTTCACCTTTGGAATTAATCAAGTTCCACTAAATGGCACTTAATGTATGCAATATCTATTATTTTTCTTTATATATATGAGCATCCTCTCTTCTGTGTCTGCATAGCCTTGGCCCTCATTATATTCACAGATTGCCTGAGACAATAACCTCCACCAGGGCGGAGATATCATTTGTCTGGTTCACTGATTTATTGCAGCAAACTATAAATGTCAGACATTAGTTAGAAAATAAATAATGCATTTCTGGATTTTTACAATTTTCTTTTTTATTTTATATTGAGATATTTCCCACCGTGCACACACAATTCCACACCCTGAAAAAAAATGACAAAAAATCAAAACACTGCCACAACTATCAGGAAATTAAAACAAATGGAAAGAATACACATTGGGATATGATAAATAGTATAGACTCACCCATGCAAAAAGCAAACTTTTGGGGAACCCAAGAAAATTACAAGTAAATTAACATTGAATTAAAATATATGGGAAAGGTCTAGTTTTTTAGACATCAAAAAAAAAAAAAAAAACGGTCTCCTGGGTAAATTGCTTGATGACTAGGAAAGTGAACCCTACTTTTCCTTTCTTTGATATCTAATCCAACCTTTGTAATTAAGCCTCTTAAAAGTTATCTTGTTTGTCTATCCATGCTTTGACTCTCAAAATAATTCCACCAGAGTTACCAACACATAAGTGTTCCTACCTAAGGACCCCACTGATCCCAAATCAAGATGTTCTCATTAGGGGTCCATTTCCTCTCCCCAGAAAACAGGTTCCTATCCGCTTTCATAGCTCCTTTAACAACACTTGATGTGCCTTGATTTTGGACATTAGATTGATCCAAAGGCCCAATGTAATAAACGAAAACCAGGGCTTAGGTGAGGAAGCAACGTCAAGAACTCATCACAGAAAGTGAAAAACTTAGCCCCAAACAAGAAAATCTCAGTGGCTTTGCTAACCAAATACAGTGCTCACATGTTCATTGTTAGGTTGTGCATATATCCATGCAGACCATGCACTGTGCATGAGCATAAAGGACCGTGCTTCTATGATAAGCATGTGTTCATTAAAACCTGATGATTTTTCTTTTTTTGTATTTTAAGGTTTATTTTTGTAAATGCTTATATTAATAATAATCACATGCAATAGGAAACAAGGGCCAGAATAACAATGAAGATTATAGTACAAATTGCCCCACTGCTACATGAGCTGATTCATGATTGCTTTTTTCTTTATGGCCATACTTGAATCATATTTACTAAGCTCCCCTCTGTTAATGACTCCAAAACTGTTCTCAAGGGGTGATTTTGCCTTCTAGCTTTTGTTAAGTAGTAGACCCGGAAACTGACTTCTTAAAAGAAAATTTCTGATACAGTCCTATAATATCATAACCCAATATACTGACTCTAGATTGACTTAATGTCATTTAACAATAAAGTTCTGTATGCTTCTTTATTTTTGATGCTAGCAGAGGATTTTTTCTTAGGAAAATGTTTTATCTTTATTGATTTCTATGTAGACATTGGACTGACAGTGTAACAAAAAGATTATCAAGAACATTGTTTCGCTGGGAGGTGGTGGTGCATGCCTTTAATCCCAGAAGAATGCTTCTTCGAGAACTTTCCAAATGTATTTACCTGTATTGGAATCTGCTCCCTCATGGCACCCTACTCATTAGTACTCATCTCTTCTATTTTCTCCAGTTAGATTAGGTTTGAATCTTCTATATCCTTTGTCTCACAAATAGTTATAGGCAAACTATAACTATTAAATCCTGGATGCAACATTAACCTTCAAACTAACAAGTTAAAAGGTTATTCGAATGGCAAACATTATCACTGCAACAAGATTAAGAGATGTAGTGAGTCTAAACATGGATATGCAGTACTAATGCTGCCCATTAATGGGAAAAGAATGTGGAGGTCATCAAGAACATATATGTTATGTTCCACATAACAGTCAACATAGCTTAGAGGAAACCAGGAGTGAGTGATACTAAGTGAATGTTATCAGAAATATCATTAATTATTTTTTTTCTAAAATTTAAGTTGTATATCAACAGTACTTTCTCTAAACTCCAGGAAACTCTTGGATATATAACCCAGACAAATGTGAAAAAGATAATTCACCGGTATATTTTAAAATAAGATATTTGTGTCAACTTTGTGTTAAATTCATCCAGATAAATATACAGAAAATAAATTCATATAAATCTCAGAAAGTTGAAAGAAAATTTAAGCCACAATTTAGTGCAGTCAATGGTACTAGTGTTACTGTATTATGCTTTCAATCCAAAGCTTAAGAATCATTATGATCATTAGAACCCAGTTATTTTTATGACAAGTGCACTTACAGCCACTTGAAAAAATAAGACTCATACATTGCTTCATATAAAATATAACTTGATGATGGGAAAGTAGTTTCTACAAGGACAGATACTTACTTTGGGTCATCACATCCCAACCTTTCAAAATATTTACCACCCATAAGACCTCCCAATTTCTTTTTTAAGTTCAGTTGAAGATGCTTCACTGTTTTAAGAAGTGATTTTTAAAAGGAGAAAAGATTAGCAGCTGATATTGGGCTATCTAAAATTGCCATCAAGAGGTCTATGAATATAGGACAAGAACTAAGTAAAGAGCTGTGACACTTGAAATGAGTTACCCCTAAAGAACAAGTCTAAGAATGCAGGGATAAAGATAACTGCTAAGCTTTTCAATATTCACACCTCTAAGGTAAAGGTAACTGCTTAAGGATCTTGTGGCTTGTCAACTAAGAAAAATACCTTATTAGCTAACTACTAATAAGACATATAATAATAGTTCTGTTGTTCCTTCTATTTTACAATTTTGATTTAAATGTTGTGTTGTGTTGATGTTTAGTGAAGCGATCTATCATACAATACAGAGGATCAAAAAGATCTACAAATTACATTACAAAGATGGCAGTTTTCCCATTACCTTATATGGACCACTGAAGCAAGTACTTCCAATCATTCTAGCGAGAATTCATTTTTAATTTTCTACATAAACCCAAATAACCTGTTATTTCTAGATTTGTTACCATTGTGGGCATTATTTTCTGATAAAAGAAAACCATTTGGATCACTTGCTCTCTTATTCCTTCAAGAAGTATTCACTAGCCGGGCAGTGGTGGCACACGCCTTTAATCTCAGAACTCGGGAGGCAGAGGCAGGCGGATCTCTATGAGTTCGAGACCAAGCCTGGTCTACAGAGCTAGTTCCAGGACAGGCTCCAAAGCCACAGAGAAACCCTGTCTCGAAAAACAAAAACAAAAAAAAAATAAAAAAATAAGAAGTATTCACTAGTGACACAAGCATGCATAGCTTTGATTATATGTTAATAAGAATTGCCTTATTTTGGCTAATATATTATATTCACATTTGAATGATAGATTGACTTATGGTTACTCTTTGTTTTTCTTGAATAACTTTTCCTTCTTAGAGTTCATAATAATGTTTTTCCTTAGCTTTCCACAAACTATTTATTTGCTTGTAATTTGTAACTATTTATTAATTTATTTCTAAATTGTTCCTATAGTATGTAAATTCTTGCCCATGTATTCCATGTTCAGATATTTATCACTCTTTTCCATGGAGACATCTCTAAAACCTTCTGACGTTACCTAGTCAAAACTCCTGGCTCTCCAGGCAACCTGCATGGCCATGATCCTCAAAATTTTTTTCAGTTCTCTTATGGTAACTCTTCACAAATCATAGATATCCCATTTTCTATGTTAATTTTCATATAGTTTGAACTCTTGTTTAGCATTTTTTCTATTTTATTTTATTTGGTGTTTCAAGACAGAGTTTCTCTGTAGCTTTGGAGCTTTTCATGGAACTTGCTCTGTAGACCAGGCTGGCCTTGAACTCACAGAGATCTGCCTGTCTCTGTCTCCTGAGTGCTGGTATTAAAGGCATGCACCACTACTGCCCAGATTTCTCTAGCAATTTTCTAAGAAAAAAATGTGTGAGAAGTTAACATTATGATTCGTAGGCTATCTGAACACATATGCATAATAGACACCCACTTAATTAATAGGCCGATATGTTATAGAATTTGAGGGCACTATTCTTTTCTTTATTAAATTTGAAAGCACAAATTCTAGTTTCCAGAATTCTTGTTGAAAAAGTCTAAGGAGAATTACTATTACTGATCCTTTATAATTTTTAAAATTCTTCATACTATTAAAATAGCTGTCTCCAGCATTGCAAAATGCTATAATGGTGTCATTTGAGGTGGATATTATTATAACAATTTCTTGGGGACATTTTCCTGAGTTGCTTTTGTGATATAATACCATCCCCTCTATTTTCCATTTCTACTTTCTGGAACTCCCATTATTTGGCTATTAGATTGTCCAGATTTGACCTGGAATTTTCATAACTCTTCATATCTTTTTATTTCCTTCACTTTATCTTTTTGCTTTATTTTCCTGAAGATTTTCCCAACTTCATCTTGTAACTCTCTTCTTTATGTTTCTCAATGTGTCCAAAGATACTATATTAAGTATTATAATATGAAAGAGTGAACAGAATAGATTGAAAACTCCGTCCTATCAGGGTTGGCATCCTAGTAGACAAATAAACCAAAAGATAAGTAAAATTGATATACTTTTAGACAAACAATAAACAAGATAAGCAGATTTTGTTGACACATTAAGAAATTATGACACCAAAGAGTTAAACAGGACACTAAATATAAGGGTATAACTAAGCTCAAGATTCTGTATTAGTCAGAATTTTAACTGCTGTTACAAAATACCTTATAAGAGGAAAGATACATTTGGTCCATAGTTTCAAGGTCTTCAGTCACTGTTATTCAGCTCCATTGTTTGGAAGAACATAATGTCAGTGTGAGTATGTGATAGAAGTATTTCACCTCTACAGGACCAGAAGTACAGAAGGAAATAGAAAGAGGCCAGTGATAATACATCCCCAAGGACGTTCCACCAGTGACTCAATTTTTTAAGCTACATCCCATCTCCTCGGGTGTCTTAGTTAGGGTTTCTGTTGCTAAGATACACCATGACCCCAGCAATTCTTATAAAGGAAAGCATTTAATTGGGGCTGGCTTAGAGTTCAGAAATTTAGTCCATTATTATCGTGACAGGAAGCATGGCAGTATGCAGGTAGAAATGGTGCTGGAGAGGTAGCTGAGAGTTCTACATCTGGATCCTCAGGCAGCAGGAGGAGAGAGCAACACTGGGCCTGGCTTGACCATCTAAAACTTCAAAGCCCACCCGCAAAGTGGCACACTTCCTCCAACAAGGCCACACCTACTCCTACAAGGCCATACCTCTTCATAGTGCCACTCCCTATAAGTTGGGTGGGGGGCATTTTCATTCAAACCACCACACCAGTTTTTTTTCACACATCCCAAAATCACACCACCAGTTGGAGATCAGGCTTTTAATACATGAAACGTTCAAGGGGACCTTTCATATTCAAATCATACAAGTTGAGAAAAGTTTCAAAACTTGATAGTGCAGGGGATTTGATGCCTTCACAGAGGCATCCACATGCAGCAGGCATGCATGTGGTGTACAGACACACACGCAGCCAAAAACAGACATGTACATAAAATAAAAATAAATAAATATTAAAAAGTAAACTACGAATATCAAAAGACCAAAATAAGTAAAGGTCAAAAACTAAATATGAACTCTCTGGAGAAAGGACTCTTGATTTCAAAATCAGTCTTGCAGAAAATACTTCACTCTCCTCTGCCCCCATTGCTTTATTTTTAAAATAAGGAAAATAATAAACCTGTCTTTGACATATTGTGATTATAATACATATTATGTATAAATTAGCTTACCTGACATATTGTAATTGATGCATATAATGTTCTGTGTACACGTTCTCATAACACTGAGGAGAGGAATGGAACAAAATACAACACATTTCCAGTAATCTTCTGCAAATGCTGTTTTGTTTTATATTTTTAAAAATTTACTGAAGTAGCAGACTGGAGACATCGACCAGTGGTTATATATGGCTCCTTCTGAGGTCACAAGTTTGGTTCCTAGAACTCACAACAAATAGCTGACAACCACTTTCCAACTCCAGCTCCAGGAAATGTGAGGCCCTTTTCTGGACTCTAAATGCATCTGTGTACATGTGCATGTGCATGTGTATGCATGTGTGCATGAATATGTGAACACGCACAATTTAAAATAAACTAAATCTTTTTTAAAACTTACTGAAAATATTAAATTATTGGACATTGTTATTCCATCTTACTCATCTGCTCCTTTCTGTTTGTGTGCTTCAACTCTTATCACTTGAAGCCCCTTCCCATTCCCAGTTTTATTCTAACATTTTCAATAATTTTATAAAGGTTCTTTTGGTATCTTTTTAGTTTTATATTTCCTTTGCTGTAAGTTACACATTAGTTAGGAACCACACTTCATTATTATATTTTTCTTTTACTAACTCCTCTTGGGTCTATAATAAAGTATCAATAGTCGTTTTTCAGCCCCAATTCTTTCTCCTCCAGCACTAGTAACTTTGTGCTATGGTTCCTCATTTTCATTTAGTTTGCATGCTTGCCATGGAGAAACATGTTTTCTTTTGTTAGCAGCAGAAGCCAGGCATTAGTATTCAATATTCACATTATAAAGGAAATTATATATTTTACACCATCATTACTCTGAAATAAAACAGATCTTAATCCCCTTCCAATTCATAAGGTGATTTCACAGATATAAAATATTTGATCTATATTTCTACTCCCGACTGTGGAAAGATTAATAAAACGATTAAATATCACTTGATTAATATAGACTAAATGAACCACCAATCACCCTGTTTTGTAACTCCTAACATCTATTTGTATTCATTGTCTGTGCTCAGGATCTTGTTGCCAAAGTACTGTGTTTACAGCATTAATCTGACCACTGCTGTCAAGGCAGAAAACTGGCATAAAAGAAATCAGTATTAGGTTTCCTTGCTTGTGTATGTTTTTGATTTCCTGAAGTTTAACATCTCTGCAGCAGAAAATCATTGCTTACTGTATTCATTTTCTAATTATAATCATTTATATTGTGTGTACGAATGAATTTGCATATAGATTTTTAAATGTGTAGAAGGAACTGTTACACATGCCATCAACATTCTGAAAATGTCCTTGTTTTATTTCTATTATAAGACTAAAGTCTGTTCTAAGACTGACCATTTTGAAAATCCCTTCATCAATATATTTTGCTCACTAATTTATTGGTGAGCGTCCTTATATATTTTGGTGGTTGCTTCCCTCCTCCTCTATGTCTATTTAGGCTTTTTTCAGCACCTTCTAAATTGGATGTCATTGAAAATAACTTTCATCAAAACCTTTGAGACCTCTTTTTCACAGGTCAGAAGTTGAATCTTGCTTAGATCACAGTGACTTGCTAGAGTGACAGGTCAAGACACTGGTACTGCACTGAGCAGAATTTATTCTTGCTTTTGAGCTAGAAGGCAGAAGGGTCACAACACATTCTCTTGATCAGAATACCCCATGCATAACATTCGGTGGGTAGGTTTTTTCCTACTTCTCATATTTTACTGAAATCTATCACCGCTAGTTATAAAGGAATTGATAGAAAAAAATGTCTTCCTGTCTTTCTGTGACAGATTTTGATGATTCATGGAAATGAAAATATTTTCTAAACTTGAAAAATGTATTTACATATAGGGATTTACTATCTTCTCAGCTGTTAATACGAAGTGACATTTTTCAAATAATTTGCAATTCGACCTACAGCGTTCTTTACAAAAGTAAATCTACAAGCTTAATTATACTGGATATTGAGAAAGGTACAGTTTTAGGCACAAGGGTTTTGGATTTGTTTGTGAAAAAGATCTTGTGAGATAACTTAAGATGCAGTTTCCGCTTCAGTTTCTTAGGATTACAGACATAAGCCTCTATACACAGCAAAAAAATTGTCCAGGGTTTAAGTTTCAAGAGTCTGAGTCATTCACTGAGTCTCTTTTTAGCTGAGTGATGAAAATTAAAATGGGAAGGAATCATTTCGTTCATTAAGTGTCCAGTATCATTCTATTTCCTGTATTAAACTTGTCCTTCCAATTATTCATTCAAACAACCTTGGTATGCCTGGGGAGAAGGCTCACTCAGTAAAGGGCTTGCCACACAAGAATGAGGACTTGAGTTCAGATCCAGAGCATCCATGTAAAAAGCTAGTGACAGTTACATGCATCTGTAATCCCAGTACAGGCAGGTGACATCTGGGGTTTTCTGGCCAGGGAGTCCAGCTGAGTCAGTGAACTCCAGGTTCAATGAGAGTTGTCTCAAAAAGTAAAGACAAGGAGTTATTGAGCAAGGCACCCAAGTATCAGCCTCTGGTCTCCAAACACACATATACATATATGCATGCACAAACACACACATGCACACATACACACATGCACACACACACAATGAAAAGAAATGAAAAACACACTTTGCAAGATTTCAGCATTAAATGTATATCATAAAGTAGTGAAATATTCCTAAAATACAACGTGACATATATTAAATACATTATACAGTTAGTGAATTAAGTGAATTAAATAGCTACAAAATCTTGAGACAAAAATGCTAGTGCATACATAAAATTCCAACACTTGGGAGGATTGCAAATTCAATATCAACCTGAACTACATAGTGATCTTGAGGTTACCCTATGTTACATAGCAAGCCTTGTTTTAAAAGAAATTTAAAAGGAAGGGATTAATTTATCTTCACAAAGACACACACATACATACACACACACACACACACACACACACACGCATGCGCACACACACAAGAAAGTGTCCAGCTGTAGCCCATGGGTTAAACACTGTGAGATTTTCTTTTCTTTTTAGAAAAATATAAACCTTATCAAAACATAGTCATTCCTCTTGAACACAGTTTCTATGTGCTGCCTCTGAGAAAACACTTCCCAGATATCACATAAATGACGCAGGTCTCTAATTAATCCCCACTAATTTCTCAGCTCTAGCTGACCAGTATCGCTCGTCCCCGTAAAGCAGAGGTTTCATTGTAGTAGTTCTGTCTCTTACTAATCACAGCTGATCAGCATAAGCCTCAGCTCACCAGAACTACAGATCCTCAACTCAAAAGAGCAAAAGGCCCCGTAAAGTCTTCAAATTTCCCTCTGAAACTTCACGAGCCAGGTCTCCATTGTTTGCACAACTTTCAATAATGTTATCCTCCAAGCTCCTACAGAAACAGCTCTCTGAGCTCTCAACACTCAATGGCTTTTCTAGTCCCAAGTTCCAAAGTCCTTCCATAGTCCTCCCAAAAATAACATGATGAGGTCTGTCACAGTAATACCCCACTGTTCTCCTTCCAAACTCTGTCCTGGTTAGGGTTTCTATTGCTGTGATGAAACACCATGACCAGACAGGAATTATCATTTAGTTAGGGCAGCAATGATGTCAGAGCCAACAGCAACTAGCAGAAGCAGAAGGGTCAAAAAGCAAGTTGAGGAGGAAAGGGCTTATTTGTTTTACACTTCCAGATCATAGTTCTTCACTGAAGGAAGTCAGGACAGGAACTCAAGCAGGGGAGGAACCTGGAGGTAAGAGATAATGCAAAGACCCCTAGAGGAATGCTGCTTACTGGCTTGCTCCCCATGTTCAGTATGCTTTTTTATAGGGCCCAGGACCAGCATCCCAGGGATGACCCTGCCCACAATGGACTGAGTCCACCCCCAATAAATTACTAGTTAAGAAAATGCCCTGCATGCACACCTATAGCTTGTTCTTATGGAGACATTCTCTTAGTTGAGGTCCCCTCCTCTCAAATGACTTCATCTTCTGTCAAGTTGACATAATACTAGGCAGCATTCCCATGGATGGGAGAAGGGCTTATGAGGCTTCACCTCTCTAGGAGACGGGGAGTAATTTTCCTTAGTGGTGGTGGTGCTGCTGCTGCTGCTGAAAATTTGCCTTTGCTTTAGTAAATAAGACCCTACTCATGCGCAAGCATCCAACCCTGATTAAACTCAGGGTCACAGAAACAGAAGACATGAAAGTAAGAAGGGTTTAACGGGAAAGAAAATAGATGAGAGAGATTAGTACAGGGAAAACAAAAATTCATTATATGCATATATAAAATTGTCTAAGAATGAAACAATACTTCATTCAAATTTAGGGAATTCCAAATAATTAAGTTCAGTAACTGTCATAGTTTCTTTGGGTCTGAAATCTTGGTGCCATACTGCTGGATGATTCTGAACCAAAACCTTTCATTAAAATGCTGGCTATGTGGGAGGAGGTGTATCACTGGGGGTGGGCCTCTAGGTCTCTCTCTCTCTCTCTCTCTCTCTCTCTCTCTCTCTCTCTCTCTGTCTCTCTCTGTCTCTGTCTGTCTCCCTCCCTCTCTGTCTCTCCTTTGTGCTTGTGGACCAAGATGTACACTCTCACTTACTGATATGGGACATATCTGCCTGCCACCATGCTCCCTACCATTATGTCATGGACTTTAACTCTCTGGAACACTGAGTGCCAAGTTAAATGTTTTATTTTTTTAAAAATGCTGGCTAAGGCTGTAGTCATGAGAAGGCATCACTAGACTGGAGGCCTTGATTCTAGGACTGCTTACTGACATGGCTACTTTTAGTAGCCTCAAGAGATGGTTCACAGATCCCCCTAGAGCCAATGTTTAAGAATAAGAGTAAGACAAAAGTCACATGCTTTTTATGACTGAGTCCCAATACCTCAGAGCTGATCATTCCTCAGTATTTTTTTTTTGGTACTTATAACTCAGTCATATTTAGTGTGGATGCAAAAAAAAATCACAGACCTATATTGAAAGTTGAATGTCACCCTGTAGTTCTCTCTTCATTTATTCTTTTTTAAAAGTAGATGTGTAGTCAGATGGTGGTGGTACACGTCTTTAATCCAAGCACTCCGGAGGCAGAGACAGGTGGATATCTCTGAGTTCAAGGCCAGCCTGGTCTACAAGAGCTTGTTCCAGGACAGGCTCTAAAGCTACAGGGAAACCCTATTTTGAAAAAAAGTAGATGTATAGATAATCATCTTTATAAAGCCCATAAGGCCCCCAAAGCAAATATTTTTCTTATAACAATTGGCAATTTAGTTTTTCCCCAACTGAAATTTTCTGTCAGCAAATATAGGTGAAAGCTGTCAAGAAGATATTTAGTCTCAAACTTGCATGGTGTGGACATTTTTATATTTTACTGCCTAAATGCAATTTATTGGGTAGTATATCCTGGATGTAATGAAGTTTAGGTAATACAAAAATACAAACCATACTATTTTCCAAACTCTAAAAAGTTATAAAGTTCAAAAGATAACTAGACATTGTAGTGTGGAACAAAACCTAATGTAATAGAAACAAGTGCTAGTCTGTTTAGTTTACTGCTACATTTATGAGAATTCATCTAATGGAGAGGTCATACATAATTGGCTCTAATTCTTCTAGTGACAATAACACATACCTACAGGGAAAGTGCCAGCCTTAAGTTTGGTATCTGTTACTATAAAAAACACCTGAGGCTGGGTAGTTTACAAAGGAACAGAAATTTGTATGGCTCTTGGTTCTGGAGAAGTAAAAGAACATGGCACCAGCATCCCCTGGGAAGCTGGTAATCCTGTTGCATCACAGCATAGCAGAGGGCATCACATAGTGAGACAGGGTCAGTGTGCTCTCTTTGTATTGTAAAGTTGTCAACGCAACTATTATACCCTCATCTATCTTAATCAGTCTCCAAAGGCAACACCACCAAATACTTTCGAGTATGATCTTAAAGATTAAGTTTTGCAACGCATGATCTCTGAGGGGACACATTTGCCTAGTAAGAAATTATTTGATCTTTTGGAGATTGAACACACTTTACCTTTGGAGAACTGTCACCTTCATACTTTCTCTTAGCTCTATGAATCTCCACTGCTGATAGCTTTGGCTTTCTTTCTAACATTTGCTCCCTTTCACCTGTACAATTTTGTCTCTTCATGTATTCTGCTATTCTCTGAGATTTCCAAACTACAGCAACACCCTCCAAGACTATTTAAGGCAAAAGGTGTACTGTCAGTAGCTAGAACATGTGTGCACTTGTCTGAGCCATCGCAGAGAGTGATGTTCTATTGCATTTCGCCTGTGGCTTCATGGAAAGTGACAATACAATAGATAACCCATATGTATGCTGAGAGATTTCCCCCTTAATCTACAACTTCTAATTTACCAACCCAGCATAATCCACATCAACAATCTATAAACATTTGTTCTTCTACCCATAGAATAATGCAGTTTTCAGCCCTCATCAAAGAAATTTCTCTTTGCAACAGACAGAGACCACTATAGAAAACCACAAATCAAAATGAGTTGTGAAACCCCATCTGCATGGATATATTCACAAAACAACCCCACATCTAAGGCTCAGGGAACATTGTGAAAGAGCAAGAGGATCATGGAGTATAGTGTGCAATTGTGTCTCCTAGTAACATCAGAAGCTACACCTATAAGGTCACACCAATATAACTGCCTAAACATGGGCTGAACAAGGATGACACCAATAGACATGCTAAACTGGATAGGGAATTGCCCACAAGGCCTTAGTCCTATGCAAAGAACTATTGGTAACTGATGAAAGCTGGGAGGAAGAGAGGTAGTCTTCCTCAGGACAAACACACCAATTATTTGTGCAGTGCCAAATGGTCAGCCCTGAAAACATATATAGAAGTAATATTCTATGGACAGAGAAGGTTATATTTAGAGGATTTGGAGGGATGAAAGGGAAGGGGGGGGAAATGTTGTAATTATATTACAGTCTCAAAGAAAGAAACCACCAACATTCCTGTCTTTCTGCCTGAAGCATTTTCTGCTGACAGCTGAAACACCTTGCAGGTTCAGGATGTCTTCTACTGATAAGGAATAGAAGTTAGGGGATAAACATTCCAACTTCTCCAAAAACCTAAGCAGAACATTTCAGTGACTTCAGACAACCAAGGCTGATTTCTTACTTACTTCAAGGTTGCTACAGGTTCAGGAAACGGCACAAAATTGTGCATGGCACATAGCACAGTGTGTCTCCACTAATCCCCAGGGTATGTGAGAGAAATATACAGGCCTGATGCAGTAAGCAGCCCTTATATGCTTCCATAATGTGATGGATATCACTATTGTCCACTTTATTAGCTAAGCTATGTCTGTGATAACACTTAGCTTCAAAAGAGCAGGATATAAAATCACCTGGGGTTCTCCATAGAAAAGAGAAACTGTATATATGGGAAGAGGAACAAAGGCAACTGCACATGTCCCATGCCTTCCTGTAAACTTTCTCTCAGTGTGCTCCTGAGATCTATCCATGCTAATGAATGCTGATTTATTCTTATGGTTGCCAATATTTCTTACTGAAGGTATTTTAGGTTATTTCTAATTTCCATCGTAACTAATAATATTGCTGTGATCATTTGGAAAATATAATTCAGATTTTCTCTAGACTGTTGTTCTACGTTCAATCCAATGGTATTTCATGAAGACGTCCAGGCTGAGACGATGAGAAGGGCCAAGAGAATGTCTGAACCATTTGGTACACAGCCTATCATACAAAACCCTGAACTGTATGGGAATGAAAGCCAATATCACAAATGCTGTCTATTTATGTTTGTTCTAAAGAAACAAAATGCTATTCTTTTCAGAGTGTGTTAGTTTCCCAATTGCACATAGCAGAACAAAATACCAAGGTTGTCGACAATGCATCATGCAGTTAACAAATGCCAAAATCTGGTAATTTTCTGCATTCTATTCAAACTCTATTGAAAATTATGAGAGCAATTGGAACTTACTATTACTAATGGAAGACACACCTTCAAGGCCTTCTGCACATGTCAAGATGAGTGAAATATTTGACAAGATAAAGAAGATGAATCAAGCACAATGATCTCCATTGAGAATGAAAAACATCTGGTGAGAATACCATAAAGTGCTCCCCGAGAACAAACTGTTCTATTGGGAAACTGATGGAATGCAAGGTTAAAAATCTTACTCCAAAATTGAGGACAAAAGATCACTAAAAATTCAACTGAATGAGACTAACTTTGTAACTTAGTAAGGACTGGGATTGTGCAGTAGTGAGCTGCTTGCCTAATACGTATGAAACCCTCAGTTTGATTCCCAGCACCCAAAAATAAATACTATAGATATGGTATCGTGTGCACATATAAAAAGCTTAGTCTTTAACACATGCAGGAAATTTCAGTTAAGCCAAATAATCTGCTAAGTACTGAATGTTTGAGACAATGTTATAGTCTAGTCCCCAGTGTGATGATATTTGGTTGTTGAGTCCCTGTGGTAGACGATAGGAATTTGAAGAAGTGAGAGGAAGAAAGGCAGAGTCAGAGAGGGAGCCGCTATGAAGCTGCCAGAGACAGACATGTCACATCTTTTCTAGTAAGCTACTGCCATGTGGTGATATATAGATTAATAGAAATGGGCTAAATCAAGATGTGAGAGTTAGCCAAAAAGAGGCTAGAGATAATGGGCCAAGCAGTGATCAATTTCTGTGTGGTTATTTCGGGGCTAAGCTAGCCTGGCGGCCAGGACGAACAAGCGGGTCCTTCCCGCATGCAACAAAGTGAGCCATTCGTGAAGTCATTAATGTATGTAGAAAGAGAAGTACAAAATATTTCTACGCCAGAAACAGTTATCTGCAAATCCAACCACAATATCCATCCATCTTGACCATGAACTTTTTAATCTAGGAAATAGAAAAAAAAAGTGTTATTTAAGCCATCCAGTCCATGGTACTTTTTAAAGAAGGTCAATTTTTATTATTATTGAAGTATGTGTTTGTATCTGTTTGTGTGGGGGTATGCTCATATGAGTTCAGGTTCCAATAGAGGCCAAAGGAGAGTGTGACATTCCCTGGAACTGGAGTATGGGCAGCTGTATGCTGACATGTGGGTGCTGGGAACCAAGGTCAGAACCCCTGCAAAAGCAGCAGGTCCTCTTACTCAGTGATCATGCCATTTTTTTCTAGCCCTCTGTGGTACTTTTTCATAGATGCCTGAATTATGATTCTGCTATTGTGCATATTTCCTTTTTTAGATCACAGTTCATTACTGATCAGATAACAAATTTAAGTCACGAAAACTCATTTCTTTCATATGTTGTACAAAGTAAAAGGTGATTTACCTTACCATAGATTTTACAGTCAGCTGAAGGATCTATATATCTCATTAGAGAAAAGCCTGGCAGGCAATAGAATTCATTACTTTCAAGGAACAATGTATTTGTGGCCATCATTTAACAAGGATAAAAAACACAGACAGATAAAAGGAAAAATACACTATAACTTTTTATTTTGTTGAAAGAGCCTTCCTTCATATTCATGGGATTTGTACAAATACATACAAAGTCCCACATATCAGATGACTTTTTAACAACCTAGAAATCAAGGTTTGAATTTAAAATTCTGGAAATCAAGTACCACAAAGATACTTAAGTATCCATGTTTATTGGTGCTATAATAGTAATAGTCATAATAGTTAGGAAATGAAAAGAGGATAGAGTTCCAAAACTGATAAAATATAGTACATATATATTTATACATATATACATACATATATATAATGAAATTTTATTTATTCATGAAAAGAAAATTGCAACATTTGCTGGAAATTACAATAAGCCAAGTATCCTAGACTCAAAAGTAAAAGTACAAATACCACATAATTTCTTTTATTTATAGATAGTATATTTTAGGTTGAGAACAGCAATAAAGATAATGGAACTATATGGAAACAGGAGGAAGGTTGGTGTATGAAGGAAGAAAGTCAACAGCAGGGGGAAAGGGCAAGGATCAGACACAACCAAGTATGTAAGAAAATGACATAATGAAGATGTTGGAGAGACTAATTGGGGGACAAGTGTGCTTGCTACTAAATCATGAGGACTGGGAGTTGAGATTATTGCACCTGTATAATAAGCCAATGTCTGTAACTCCAGCTCTGTAAATCTGATGTCCTCTTCAGATCTTGATGCACATAGGTGGTACATGCACACAGGTGTACACAGAAATAAATATATACACACACACACACTAAATAAATAAATCAAAAGTGAGTAAAATTTTTAAAAAGAGGAAACGGCACAATGAACGCCATTATTTTATATGTCACTGTTTAAAAACTAATAAAAATTTCAGGAGTCTGATGTTCTGAGTAAGAACATGGCCATATGAGTAAAGTATGCGGCCTGTAATCTAATCCCTTCTCTTCCTCAGGTTCTCTGCACTCAACACATTAAATTTATAGACACACATAGGCATTTTAATTTGAACATTTCAACTGTGCCCCAAACTTCCATAAGAGTAATGGTCTGGCCACATCTTAGACCTACTGAGTGTATCTTGGCTAGCATATGATATTAAAAGGATTGACTTGGAGAGGACCAAAATGGCCCTTAATGCAAGATTGAATTCTTTGTATTAGCATGCTAGGTTAGTAGTTAACTAGAGTGTGGTATATAAGAGCGAGTACAGTATCTGAGTAGGTACATCCCTTTGAACCCACAGATTTTCTTTTCGTGAGACAAGTTCAGTCTGGAAGAGGGCAAGAGAGGAGCATTCTACATTGTGGTCTTTAAAAAAAACATGTCTGTCAGCCGGGTGGTGGTGGCGCACGCCTTTAACCCCAGCACTCGGGAGGCAGAGGTAGGCGGATCTCTGTGAGTTCGAGGCCAGCCTGGTCTACAAGAGCTAGTTCCAGGACAGGCACCAAAAATTCAGAGAAACCCTGTCTCAAAAATCCAAAAAAAAAAAAGAACGTGGCTGTGATGAAAAGAATCAATAAATAGTTAAATACTCTCCCTCAGAGTCTCATTCCAAGTAAAATACCTGAGCTGCAAGGGATTGGGCCTGGAAACGGTGAGAGAAGACTTGTGAGAGAGTTACTCAGAGACAAAGATGGATTTTATTTTTTTTTCAAAGATGGATTTTATTAAAGCTTTAGAAAAATGTGATTGCCCTGGATAGTAGCATTTCTTTTCTAATACCATGAGCTTCTTGTATTTCTTCTGTTTTATTAATTCATTTCACTTATAATGAAGTACTCAAATACACACTATGCTTTATGTTCTATTGTACTTAGATGAAGACCAATAGAGTATCACCATAGGAGTTCTTAGCCCTCAGTAACTTTGTAACCTTCTTGAGAAAATGGCATTTAATGCAACAGCAATGCAACGCAATGAGGGGATTTGTGCTCATACCCTGAAACCCACAAGGCTTGAGCAGGAAAGTGGAGAGCTCTGATGTGAAGTTTCCAGGAAAAGACTCTTCAGTTCTAGCACAATCCTATCGGAATCAATAAACGTTTGTGGTTTCTAACACTATACCACTCTTTCTCAAGAGCAGTTGCTCAGGGCATCTCTGCTAATTTGACCCCCAACTCATATATATTAAAATAAATCAGAAAGTCTACCCAGATAAAGATAAAACTGAGTGTCAGGAATTCAGTGTATTTATAACTGTGCTCAGCTTCCTCAAATGATATTAATGTATATGGACAGAGTGATGTAATAGCCATATATACAGTCCATATCATCTGTAGGTTTACATCTGAAAAGGATATTCAAAAACAAAAAGACTGGAACTTTCTCATTTACAGCAACAGAGATAAAAACTGAAAGTCATTATTTTAAGTGAAAAAAAACGGGCACAAAAGATAAATATGACATATTCCCATTCAAATGTGGAAGCTCAAAGCATTGGTTTCATAGAAATAGAAAACAGAAGTTACTAGAGACTAGGGTAGTTAGCGGGGGAGAGGAATAGAAGGAAATTCAATAACAAGCACCAAGGTAGGAATGAGTGCCAATGTTTTACAACACAACAAGGTGCCTACAGGACCCAGTATTTGTTACATATTTTATAAAGTAACTAAGAAAAGCAGATTTTGAAGATTTTCAACCTGAAGAAATTACGTTTAAGGCACAAGATCTGCTAATTACTCTGATATCATTTTCACATATTAATTGCAGGTACTGAATTTTTCGCTGTCTTGAATTTTATTATATCTTAATAATAAAGTAGGGATATTAACATTGGAATGTCCATGGCATCAGCTGTGCCAGAACATTTAGAGAGACATTCACAAAGAAGGCAGCGGCAGCAGACGTGCAGTTCCTTTAGTCACTCAATCCAGAGAAGCCTGCAAAGATCTAAAAGGGCCATCAGCCTGTGTCTTGGAGTAATAAGAAGAGAGTATAATTTTAATCTGACTTTCCAAAACCTTGTGTCCAGCTCTGTCCTGTCAGTTCATCAATACTTGGGAGCAGCACTGAGTTCTTCACTGGATGGATCAGGAAGCTGGGATCTAATGCTTGTATTTACGGCTAAATGGCACAGCACACCAGCAATAAGATTCAGCTCCTCAACCGTGGGTTTGTGGAAGCAATGAACACCCTCCTTACATGACTGCTGTAGCTTGGGTACAATCTAAGCAAGCCTTCTAAATTGACTCTCACATACTCTGTAACAATGTGAAAACAAAATAAGAAACATACTCTGTAACAAAAATAATTTTCAGAGATTTACAGACCATCTACTTTCTTGGAAGCAATTTGTTGTTAATCAACCAATCCTTACCTTAAGGAAGCTTATTTAGGAAAAAACGACACTGAGTAAACAATTTGGAATTTAAGAAAAATGATTGATACATGCTAATAGAGGCAAAATGGGAGCCAGCTATAGCATATTTAATCAATTACTGCAATTATTTATACTCTATTATCTGTGTCCTTTGTTCTGTGACTTTGTAGTTTCCTAAACAGAGAGTGATTTCCTGCCATCCAATTCTTGGTTCAGCTACAATGTTTTGTTTTGACATTAGCATGTAAACAGAAGTGACAGGAGCAGATACTTGGAAATGTTTTTGCAAAGTGGTTGTGGTCTCATGAATCTCTGTTATTGTTAAAACAAAGAAGGGCTTCTCCACTGATTCAAGTACTGCTTTAGACACATGGATCAGAGCTTCCTATTCAAATTGACTTGGGATTGTTCATAGTCCAGGCTTCGGCAGAGATATGTAAGTGACCCCAGTACAAACCTGCTCAGGTCAGTAACCCTCCAATGACAGACTCAAAAGCAAAAGGATTTCAGTCTTAAGCACTGAGTTCTGGTGTGACTTGTGACATATCAATAATTGATACAGGGTTCAAAACCACCTGGAGGAAATATTTTCGCACTGATAATGGAAAGAGATAACACTGAAGTACATTTAAGTACGAAAGGGTAATTTTGTCAATGTCATGAGTGCATTTAAGTAAAGGCTACCCCAAAGGTGATTGGAACCTCTCAAATGATGAAAACACATCAGAGAAAATAAAACAAGTGTTATTAGACAAGGTTCAAAAGCTATCCATGGTTACATGGACTTTTATGTCACTATTATATCCGTGAAAGCAGTCTTTATTTTGCCTTTACTAAATCTTCTTTAAAGGTAGTAAGAGGGGGCTGGAGAGATGGCTCAGAGGTTAAGAGCACTGACTGCTCTTCCAGAGGTCCTGAGTTCAATTCACAGCAACCACATGATGGCTCACAGCCATCTATAATGAGATCTGGTGCCCTCTTCTGGCATGCAAACATATATGGAAGGAATGTTGTATACATTTAAAAAAAGACTAAAGGTAGTAAGAACCTTCATTTTATACTGTAAAAGAATATTTCCTTGTCTTTCATAGAGGTGCTTAACCAAGATGATAGTATTGAGATGATTTATAAGCAAATGAAATTGGAAAAAGACCAAATACACCTATATTTCCATATTACTGCAATTTCCATAAAAATTTAATACAAGCTTATGGCTCTTAGTATATATTAGGTAGTATTTTCTTAATATGAAAGAAACAAATCTAATGATCATAACTCTACTTTGGAGGAAAATTGGTTTATTATTCAGTATACCATCATCTTCTGGGATTATCTAACAATTTTTAGGTATGGCACCTAAAAGATCTTCCTTTGCTTATCAATAACTTCTTTGTATTTGTGGGGAGAAACTTTATCTTACTACTTCTACTAATGTTATAGAATCAGAAGAATGCAGATAGATATCTAAAATCAAGTCAAATTAGGTCAACTAGTCCTGGTTGTTCAATACTAGAAATGAAAAGAGCACACAATCCTATTATGTAATGCAGGTAGATTCAGCAAGTATTCAAGAAAAAGCAAATTCAGAACACTTAAAAGGCATTATCCAGGTGACAAAGACAGCCTACAACTGATACCAAAATACAGCTTCCCTAATTGGTATTCTACAATCTGCCTGCCATATAAGTTACTGTCATTACACTGGCTGTCTTAGTTCAAAATTGTATACAGGGTTGATTATGAAATGTTTGATGAATGAATTGAAAGCAAAAGTTGTCTTTAGTCTTTTGTTTGTCTAGGCGTTTCTTAGATTGTTCTGTTTGTCTTGATTGACACTCATTAATATATACCTTGTGTCTTCCTGACAATTTCCTGAACCCAAATCTACAAACAGTAAACTGTTATTAGATACTTGCTTGTATTATGTCCTTACAGAAAATTGAAAATTTTAGGATTTTTGCTTTAATTTAAAAATGAATAAAAGCAGAAGACACAGAAAATTTCATGACTTACAAACCTAGCATGCGGGGGCTCTGGAATTTTGCCTCAGATTTATCTGACTCCTAAAGGTGAGGGTCACATTGCTGGGCCCTCCTCCCTCTATAGAAGAACACTTCTTTAAATGGTGACTAAGTATCCCAATCACACATATCAAAATTAATGTCCTTCAGATGAAATTTTCTTCTTTTGATTTAGAAACATGGGGATTTCCTTATATTATAAAATACTGCTCTCATGAAGCAGAACTAGGAAGAGGGTTCTAATAAGATAAATGACTGACAAGTCATACCATACATGACTTTCCCAAGGTCATTAAGCTTCAAGCTTCCCTTTTTCCTTTTCAATTTCTCCTAACACCCATCTCTGTCATAGCTTTGATTCCCATAAAGCGGTTATATTTCTTGTCTTCCAGAAATAGAAACACACAAATGAACAGAGGCTACCAACTAGCAAGAATCACGAACAGAATTTGCAATGAGGTTGGCTCTCATAATGGTGTTAGATTTCATTAAGCACCAAATAACCTGACATTCCCTTTCAAGATCTGGAAATAAACAATAAAACAAAATCTAAAACTTCACAGTTATGTCTCTAAACCAGCAGCTTCCCTTTCTTATTTTTGTATCATACATAAAACATCTAACGCTTTAGTACTGAAATTCAGCTCCCAAGTATTTATGCTTTCTGAAAGTATTAGTCACAGAAAGTCTGTGGGTATGATGCAAATAAGTAGTAGTTCATAAAGCAAATTTTCCCACCTCTTCTTGTAGCTACGGGGTGGAGAGAAGCAAGCACTGTGGTAATTGGAGCAAGAGAGCAAGACACAGGAACAAACGTTGGATCTTGTCCACAAACCATCCCCTATGTGAAAATGCCACCCCTGACAAAAGACAGAGTGCTGCTTCACAAACTTCTGAAAACCAAAGCTTTTGAGCTACTATTGCTTCAAGGTTCACTATTCTGTCAGAGGTGACAGTACCTTAATTTGTCACTGTCAAGCGGGCCAATTTCTTTAAGGTTTGATTATTGTTGTTCTCCTTGACTGTCTCTAGACACAGCAGATTACCAATACAGAAAGCATGCTAGAGGTCAACTTGAGTGACATCGAACAGAGCTTATTACTGTGCTAACTGTTCTGGCAGGAGTGATGTGATTCAGGTAAGGGTATTTGAGAGGGCACAGATAGTCCGAAGGTTGCTGTGATTTTTGCTGTGATCCCTTCAGGAGAGGATGCTAATGAGCAGGTATCTGTTTCTCTGACACTCAACATTGACTGTGACACACTAATTAATAATACATGAAACACTTCACCCTCCTTCCCAGTGCACAAATCATTCTCCCGGTCTACAGAGAGATGAACTAGGAGCAGAAAGAATTTTCCTCCATAAACAGTCATTGAGGTTTCCTACATGGGGAAAGCAAAGAATTACTGTAGAAAATTCCACTCCAGGTTTTGGAGGTGCTTCACCTACATCTAATTCAACAGACTTTGGATTAGCTAGTAGGCAAATAGAGAGAAAAGCTTAGGATCCAAAGCTCTTTCTGTCATGCATATACCCCCCCCCCCGAAGTTAATGTTTGAATTTAATTCTTTCTCTGAACAATAATACCAGGATGGAATGTTTGTATTGTTTCTCAAAAGACTAGGGGGAAAATAAATAAGGCTTAACTCTAACACATAATGTAACAGTATACAGTTTAACGTTGACAGAAGTCAAAATTTACAATGCTATTTAAAAACGATAGGACGGTTAGTTATAAACCTTTCCTAAACTTTTATAGCAACTCTCTTCCAAGGGTCCTTGCTATAGGATTAACTCACAGTTGGAAACTATGCAACAAGACATTTTGCACTTAGATAACAGCAGCAGAATAAACAAAATGGTTATGTCACTATGCAAAGAGGGAGTCTCTCCGCTTTGATTCTCCCTTGAAGGGAAATATACAGTCTGAGAAATAGTTTCAGGATATCTTAAGTCCACAGGAATATGTTATTACTCACATAAGGGTAAAAGTCAGACTTTGGTGTGATTAGCACATGCTTTTAGAGGTAATCCAAGTTAATGCTACACTTGATATCTTCTTGTTTTTAACAACAAAGTTCTTCAAAGACACTGCAATCTTTTCCAGTCTACACACTTCTACTCAAATCAACTCATAAGAATAGACTTTTTTAAGATTCATTTTTTTGTTCTAGTCTGCTCCAAGGCATTCTTTTTTTAAAAAAGAATCTCTTAAACTATCATGGTTCTTTTTTCTTTCTTTTTTTTTTTGGGATTTTCGAGACAGGGTTTCTCTGTAGTTTTGGAGCCTGTCCTGGAACTAGCTCTGTAGACCAGGCTGGCCTCGAACTCACAGAGATCTGCCTGCCTCTGCCTCCCGAGTGCTGGGATTAAAGGCGTGCGCCACCACCGCCCGGCACTATCATGTTTCTTAACATTAATCTTTTCTGTTTGTCTTCTCGTTCCCTCAGTGTGCCCTTCCACCCCTCCCCTCCCTTGTTCTCATGACTATAGAGTGATACACAGACCCATTCTACATTCAACACAGCACTGAATCAAACTGAGTTGCCCACTAGCATCACCTAGGAATATTTAAAAATCCCCAAGAGACTTGATTGCAACTTCATCCATGGTAAATCTACAGGAGGACCCAAGCATGGAATCTTTCCTTACTTTGTCAGTTAATTTTATATTTTACACACTATTAAAGATACAAATCTTTGATATCACATGGTAAATTTATATACCTATGCAACCTACCTCCTCACAGTACAGAAAATTCCTAGCAGCCTAGAAGTTCTTTCAAGTTCCTTTATGATCAGTCCTCAATCCCACAGCCTCCACAAGTTTGAATCATCAAGGATTATTTTAGTTTCCTCCAAAACATCACATGAATTAAAAGATATTATGCATATACTTGTGCTTCTCAATTTATAATTGAATCACAGATCCCATGGGGATTTTTAAAAATATAGTTTCTAATACATAGGTCTGGGGTAGAGCCTAAGATTTTTTTCATTTCTGACAGTTTCCTATATGATGTTAAAAATGATTATCTGGAAATATGTTGAGTGCCAGGGTCTCCATTAGGTTAGAGAGAAGCAGGAAAGAGTCCTTATAAGCATGACTCTTATGTCAGCAGGTATCCGATGCAAACAGATTCTTCATTAGGGTTCAGACTTTGCATCCACTTCCCTTTCTCAGTGCAGAATTTCACCAGACCTTCAAAGAAGAAGCCAATACTCAAGTTATTCTGCAAAAGAGAAACAAAAGGAACATTTCCTAACTCTCTTTATAAAGCCACTATTATCCTGGAATTAAAACTACATAAAGGCTCCACCAGGAAACTTCTACAGCTGCTAAACACTTTCGGAAAAGTCACTCTCCTAATACTATATCGTAGTGTAATCGCCATGTTGCCAGTTATCAAGCTCTTCTGGACATTGTCGAAGGAAAGTGGTGAGTCTGATGTATCTTTTCTTTATAAAACTAATGAAGAAAACATTATGAAAAGTGATATAAAATAAACTTTCTCCCAAATATAAGATAACTATTAAAAATAATGCAATAGAAGGACTTCCCACTTGCTTCTGTTAACATAAATTTACAAGAGCCTATTTATATCCAATGACTACAAAAACTGAAATCGAGCCCTTATTCTAAGCCTCTGTTTCTTATAGGTAGTGAACCTAAATTGGTCTCAAAATAATAAATACCAGCATTTGAAAATAATTCAATAAATAAATAAATAAATAAATACTAACCAAAAAGTTTTATTTGCAAAGACTATCTATGTTTTTAACAGGCATGATAGGCTCACTTGCCTTATCATGAGATAAGTGAAAGTAATCTAGATATACCTAACAGTTTCTATGGTCCTGTCTTTCTCTTATAGGAAAGAGACTAGACTACAGCCCCACCAGGCTTCCTTGGAAAAATCAGCAGGAACCCTTATACAGAACTCAGATATCATGAATCATCTTCATACATGTAAAAATAAGTCAGTGAGCTAATATCTGACAATCATATTTATGCTATAAACATTATTGTTCTAATTGTATTATTGTTATTGTTAATAATAAGTACTGTTATAATTTGATTATGCTATGGTTGTCTGAAAATGTAACTTAGAAGTGGTCTGTTTTCCTAGCATGAACATGGGACTGGGTTTGACCCTCAGCATTGCAGAACAAATTCTCATTTATTTTACAGCAATAATATCAGGTTAACCATTTGCTCCCCTATGTTCACAGTAGCACTATTTGTAATAGCCAGAACCTGGAAACAACCTAGATGTCCCTTAATTAAAGAATGGATAAAGAAAATGTGGTACATTTACAAGGAGTACTGCTCAACTGTAAAAATACAATGACATCTTGAAATTTGCAGGCAAATGAATGAAACTAGAAAATAAAAACACCCTTAGTGAGGCAACCCAGACCCAGAAAGACAAACATGGTATGTATTCACTCATAAGTGGCTATTAGACATAAAGCAAAAGCTAACCAGAATATAGAGTCCACTGCCCCAGAGAAGCTAGGTATCAAGAAGAAACCCAAGAGAAACATACATGGAGCCCTCTGGGAAGGAGAAATAGACAAGATCTTCTGAGAAAATTAGGAGTGGGGGGGAGGGTGGAAGGGACATAGGAGGAGAGAAGAGGGGAGGAAAACATGAGGGAAAGGGATGGTAGAGACAGGGGAAGGACAGAGATGAGAGCAAGGAAAGATATTTTGATCAAGGGAGCCATTTTGGGGCTAGCAAGAAACGTGACACTAGGGAAATTCCCAGGAATCTACAAGGATGACCCCAGCTAAGACCCTAAGCAATAGAGGAGAGGGTGTGTGAACTGGCCTTCCCCTGTAATCAGATTGATGATTACCTTAATTGTCATCATAAAACCTTCATCCAGCAACTGATGGAAAGATATGCAAAAATCCACTGTGAAGCATTGGATAGAGATCCCAAAGGCCAGTCGAAGAGAGGGAGGAGCGATAATATGAGCAAAGGGGTTAAGACCATGATGGGGACACCCACTGAAACAGCGGACCTGAGCTAGTGTAAGCTTACTGATTTCAGAATGACAACAGGGTACTACCATAGGACCAAACTAAGCACCCTGGATATGAGTGACAGCTGTGTGGCTGGGGCAGTCTGTGGGGCCACTGACAGTGGGACCAGGATTTATCCCTACTGCTTGTACTGGCTTTTTGGAGCCCATTCTCTTTGGAGAGATACTTTGCTCGGTCTATATATAGTGGGGAGGGCCTTTGTCCTGCCTCAAAATGTTGTACTAGATTTTATTGACTCCCCAAGGGAAGCCTTACCCGCTCTGAGGAGTAGATGGGGGCTAGGGTGGGGAGATGGAGGGGCAGGAGTAGGGGAAGTGTGAGAACATGGATTGGTATGTAAAATGAGAAAAGATTTTTTTAAGTAAATAAATTTAAAAAGATCAGGTTAACATTTTATTAGAATCTAAAAAGAGTATAATAGTACAAAAAGATCTCTTCTTTTAATTTTTGTAAGAACTTATCTGATCTTTAATATTTGAATATAAAAAGTATATGACTATATTCCATTTAATTTGTTTCTTTTTAATTTCTTATTCATTTTAAATGCAAACCACAGTTCCCCCTTCCTCCTCTCCTCCCATTCCTCCCTTCCTCCCAACCCACCCACCACCAATTCTTTAGAGGGAGTAAGGCCCTCCCATGAGGAGTCAATAAAGCCTGGCACATTAAACTGAGGCAGGAATAAGCCCCTCCGCCCTGCATCAAGGCTGAGCAAGGCATCCCACCATGGGGGATGGGCTCCAAAAAGCAAGCTCATGTGCCAGGAACAGATCCTGGTCACACTGGAGCATGTGATCAAACCGGACTCTCTGAACATGTCAGACAAGGAAGGCTGACTGAGAAGCCAAGGACAATGGCACTGGGTTTTGATCCTACAGCATATACTGGCTTTGTGGGAGCCTAGTCTGTTTGGATGCTCACCTTACTAGACCAGGATGGAGGGGGGAGGACTTTGGACTTTCCCCAGGGCAGGGAACCCTGACTACTGTTCATACTGGAGAGGGAGGGAGAGGGAGAGAGAAGAGGGAGAGAGAAATGGGAGGAGGTGGAAATTTTTAAGTACAAATAAAAATAATAATAATAATAAAAAGAAAATAAACCACTACAAATTTTTTTAAAAAAAAGTCTATATAGCATCTTCTTGACTGATGAGTAATATGGGAGGGACCAACTCACTGTGGGTGGAAGTCCTGGGTTCTATAGGAAAGTAGGCTGAGCACGTCATGGAGAGCAAGACAGTAATCCTCCATGACTTCTACATCAATTTCTTCCTCCAGGTTCCTGCCCTATTTGAGTTCCTGCCCTAACTTCCCTTAGTGATAAGAATGTGATGTGGTTGAATGCTAGGGTGAAATAAACCCCCTTCTCCCTAAGTTTCTTTTGGCCATGGTGCTTTATCTCAGGAATAGATACCCTAACTAAGAAAGATTGTTTCCCCAAAGGAGTTATGTGACAGGATTGGGAGGTGCATGTGGTCTTTGTTCCAGACTTGCTTCTTTAAAAAGCAATATTTTATAAATATGCAATTTAAGCAAACATTTTTGCTTCCATTTACCTACAGCCTATCTTTTGGTTAGGAAAGCAGCTGGCAGAAACCTCTTTTGCATCTCAGCAATCACAGGTATGAGATAGAATACAGTGACCAGAGTTAATAACAATTTGCATTTCTGGAAGTGTGAGAATAGATGAGGTGTTCTTACAAAAAATTGTATCTATATAAGGCATTATACATGGTAATTCGCCTCATTTAGCTGTTCTACAATGCGTGTATGTTTCAAAATGAAAGTTACACGTTCACCTGTCAATTTTAAAATTGTATTAAGGAAAACTTTTTTCACCTGTTGGAAATTCAGCTATAACAACAAAGACTACAACTACTTATACTACAAAAACTGTTTATTGAACACCTGGGAACCCCTCTATAGTCAAGTCTCTTGCCAACCCTAAAATGGCTCTCTTAATTAAGATATCTTCTTCCCTGTTCCCATATCCACCCTTCCTCCATCAAAACCACCCCATTCCCCCAAGCTCTTCCCATCCTTCCCTTCTCTCTCTCCATCTCCCCTTACTCCCATCCCACCCCACCCCCATGCTCCCCACTTTTGCCTGGCAATCTTGTCTACTTCCAATATCCAGGAGGATAACTATATGCTTTTCTTTGGGTTCACCTTCTTATTTAGCTTCTCTAGGATCACGAATTATAGGCTCAATGTCCTTTATTTATGGCTAGAATCCACTTATGAGTGAGTACATACAATAGTCATCTTTTTGGGTCTGGGTTATCTCACTCAATAAACTGTTTTCTATTTCCATCCATTTGCATGCAAAATTCAAGATGTCATTGCATTTTACAGCTGAGTAAAACTCTAAAGTGTATATGTGCCACATCTTCTTTATCCATTCTTCTATTAAGGGGCACCTAGGTTGTTTCCAGGTTCTGGCAAGGAGATGACCCCAGCTTGTTCCTTGGGCAGCAGAGGAGAGGGTGCCTGAACTGGCCTTATCCTATAGTCACACTGATGAATATCTTGCCTATCACCATAGAATCTTCATCTGGTGATGGATGGAGATAGAGACAGACCCACATTGGAGCACTGGACTGAGCTCCCAAGGTTCAAATGAGGAGCAGATGAAGGGAGAACATGAGCAAGGAAGTCAGGACCCCGAACGGTGTGTCCACTCACTGCGACGGTGGGACTGATCTAATGGGAGCTCACCAAGGCCAGCTGGACTGGGACTGATGGAGCATGTGATCAAACCGGACTCTCTGAATGTGGTTGACAGTGAGCGCTGACTGAGAAGCCAAGGACAATGGGTCTGGGTTTTGATTCTACTGCATGGACAGGGTTTGTGGGAGCCTAGTCTGTTTGGATGCTCACCTTCCTAGACCTGGATGGATGGGAGAGGACCTTGGACTTCCCACAGGCCAGGGAACCCTGACTAATCTTAGGACTGGAGAGAGAGGGAGAGGGGGAGTGGGGGAGTGGGAGGGAAATGGGAGGTGGAAATTTTTAATAATAATAATAATAAATTGTTTATTGACTAATGAAGAAAAATAGTCATGAAAGAAAGCTTAAAGCAGCTAGCTAGATCAGTGGTTCTCAACCCTCCTAATACTGTGACCCTTTAATACAGTTTCTCATGTTGTGGTGTCCCCAACCATAAAATTATGTCTGTTTCTGCTTCATAACTATAATTTTGATACTGTTATAAATTGTAATATCAATATTTTGGGAGATAAAGTTTTGTCAAAGAGGTCATGACTCACAGGTTGAGAACCACTGATCTATGTGGTAATAAAACATCTTCAAAGCATTCAGATTAGTCAGAAATTTCAAAAAGGAATCTATAAAATAACAAATAGTACTAAGCAAAAGGGAAGTAGTAAATTTGATTAAAATATAAGAAGTATTCTTAGGGCCTGGATGCAACTCAGTGACAGGATGTATGTTTAGCATGTGCTTAGCTCTGGATTCATTTCCCAGTATGAAGAAAAATAAATATTTGGAATATATCAGGAGAAGGAGAAAGAAGGCAATGAAATGGAAGGAGGTAAGGAAAAGGATGAGGAGGAGGAAGAGAACAAGGGCGATGATGTGGAAGAGTAGTCATGTAAAGACGGCATATGGGAAGCTCAGTGGCCTGTGTTATGGCCACAGCACTGAAGAAAAAGATAAAATAAGGAGAATAATTCAAATTCTTATAAACATCAAAGGACTAATACATGGAACATAGGAAAGGCTTAATTAAATCACAAAAGGTCTGAAAACTAAAGTAGAAGAAAAACTACTGATTAAAGACAATATATAACTTTTGGTGGAAATTATATTTATACATTCATATACGTGAACATATATTTATATATTCAAAAATTTCAACTCTTCAGAGGCACTTTATAAAACATGAAATCCAAATGACAAACTTAAGATGTCCAGATTATTTACTAATTACAAAGTGTAAAATCAAAAACTCCACACAATTAAATATTCAGTAAACAAATGAAACTTAACAACTTAATGTTATCAAGATTGGGAAAGGAAAGGGAGCATGAAAACATAACTCATCAACAATTAGTATATAAACTTTAAAGAAAACCACATAGGAAAGTGATTCACCATTACCTAGTGTACTGGTTACTTTTCTGTTGCTATGATAAAATTTCATGACCAAAACCATGTTATAGTAGAGAGATTATTTTTGCTTATGATGAGAGAGAGAGACAGAGAGACAGAGAGAGAGAAAAACGGTAATAAGTATGGCAACAGGTGACTGGAACAGTGCAGGAGGCAGAAAGCAAACTGGAAGTAGGGCAGGTCTCAAACCCTGCCTCCAGCCATGTGCTTTCTCCTGCATCCCCTAAAGGTTAGCCTCTTCCAAAATGGAACAACTGACTGGGGAGCAAGTATTAAAATACATGAGCCTATAAGGGATATACTTTACCCAAACCACCACATCTAGTAAAGTTACTGATTTGTCTTCTGCAAAACATTCTATATTTCTTTCCATTCCATTAAGTGCATCCCACTTCAAGTATGGTTTTGATGCTCCTACCATCTCCTTTCTAGGTTGACTTTATGACATGCTTTGACTAGAAAAATTAAGTGTTTTCATATGAGGATATGAAGTACAGATCTCAAGAGACCTTGTAGCTTTTAACCTGTCCCTTTGCTGCTATGAAGTTGCTAGGAAACCAAGCTAGACTATAAAGAACAGAATACAAAGGAAGAGAAACATCTGATTGACAGCCAGCACTGAGTGCCAGACACATGGATAAGGCAAGCTGGGACCATTTCATTCTGGCAGAGCTGCCAGATGATGGCAATAATATGAGTGAGCCCAGGAGAGACCAGCAAATTAACTGCCTAGCAGAAACCAGTCCAGATTTCTGATCCATGGAATTCATAAGCAAATAAAATGGAAACTGTTGAACTTACTATGTTTACAATGTCTTTTTACACAGAGATTGCTAATTGGTTGTTCATATCCTTTGGCTCAGAGTTGTCTGTTATGTGTCTTAGGAAAACTCTGAAGAAAAATACAACTGACCCAGAATACCTGTATCAAAATGCTCATAGACGCATTTCTCATAGTAGTTCCAAATGTGGAAAAATCAAATACTCATCAATAAAAATGACCATTAAAAGGGTTCTATGTTCATAACATAGACTATAGTTTTATAATTAATTTTGGTCTGTATATATACTCCCCTATCAATATGATATATTTCACATTTTTTTCAGTGAAAATAATAATCATATTTATTAAAATATGTGGGCAATTTAGTTCTCAGGAGCAACCAGTAAAGCAAATAATAACAACACCCTAGAGAGGGCCTACAAATTAGTTTCAACAAAGAGAGGTGAGGCCTATTTATCACGAAGGGAGAAAGGTTCTGATTTAATAGGGTTTGTCCCCTGCCTTGACATCAGGCCAAGCAAGGCATTCCTCAGGTTTGTGATCCCTTGCACATTTCTTTACACCATTAATGTACTTAATGATAGGGATAAGAGTCAGTTTGACTCAAAGTAAATGTTCAGATATAAAGAGGAGGATTCAGGCATGCCCCTTCCCTTACCATGAGAACAGAAAGCAAAATTGAAATGTCACGCTCCTTTGCAACTCCCAGGACTCTAAATAAATTTGTATTCTGAGAACTAATCTATTGAATAAACATATAATGAATTATAATACACAACTTCAGAGTTATCTTGGTAGATTAGATTGTTGCTCTCAATTCTTCACTCCCCCCCCCCTTTTTTGAGAGTTTGCATCCTTGCTCCTTTCCCTTTAAATTTCCCATCTAGAAGAGTATACTTCTGCACTTTAGCAATGCTTGGCCTTGTGACTAGATAGTTGTTGGTGTGGAAGAAATTACAGCGCAGCCTGACAGCTCAAAATCAAGCCCTTAAGAAACATCACCTCTTGTGCTCCTGTCACTTGCTATTAGAAGAGCATCCCCAAGTGACCATGTCCCCTCCAACCTTGCCTCTAGAAGACACGAGAAACAGAGCTGAACCAGCCCAGAAGTAAGACGTTTAATCTGACCCAGTCAAATTGAGCCTAGCTCAGCTGAATCCTACCTGAGCTTGAAAATGAAGGTTTAATGTAGCAACCTCTGAGGTCGTCAAAATAGGGATGGTGAGATGCAAACCACAGAAAAGAGAAAGTATGGAAAAATGTTTCGCTTGTCTACAAGCTACTCAAAACCTCTCTCATCTACACGTGCAGGCAATATATGTAGTATAAAAGTTTTTACAACTATTAAAATTTCATATTACATAATCAAGTCTTTTGTTCAAATTCCATTCTAATACAGAACTCTAGAACTGCAATTTGATTTTGTGTACAACTTGCCTATAAGGAAAGAATATGCTAATTGAGGAAGTAATTAACCAATGTGACCTATATAAATAAGAATGTTCAGTGCCTTAAATGCAGCAGAACTCAATAAACTATAGCCTCCTTATGTCCTTCTCAAGGCCCCTGGAGCCTTCTCCCAAATGAAGGCAGTATTTCCCACTGTCTCTAGGAGGAACTTGTTCTTGCTAAAAACAAATCATTTCAGAGTCTATCTTTCTCCATTTGTGTCCTACTTGATAAAAGACAGGTCAGATAACTTCCCTAGAAACCCACATTTAATGTACACAGGCTTTGCCTCTTAAAAAAAGAGAGAGAGACATTCACTGAGAAACAGGGCTATTTACTCAGCATCAAACACATAATTGCATTATCAAAGAATGTTCATTTCAGCCACCCACATATGACTAAAACCTTTCTCTATTATGCCATTGAATTCTGTGTTGATGAATTGCAGAAAGCCATAAAGACAGAGTGAAGAGTCTGTACGAGTTTCACAATATGCAACAGTGAAAGCAACAATTTTTTGACCTTTTGGTGCCTGGGTAAAGATATATAAACTAACTGATAAAGCCTCAAATTAGAGTTTAAACCTCTGGTTTTATTTTGTGCAATAGTAAATTTCATTTGCAACATATTTGATCATTCTTCACCATTATTCAAATTTGGGAAAGGGTAAAAACTTTCATTTTGTACTTGTATAACTTACAACCCAAGGGACGTAAATGAGTTAATCTCTCAGAATTGCCAACACATTAGAGAGAAAATCCAGACCCAAACACTCGGTCACGCTTGATGAACTAATTCATTTCTTTGGGAAATAATATTTAGCATGGATATTGGTGAAGAGCAATTGTTGAAGTGGAAGTTTCAACTAAATGTACACTTTATAGACCACAGAAGCTTACTGGAATCCTAAGTGACATATTGATAAGCTCCTGAGAGCACACAGCAGCAAACACATGGAGCTCTTTAACCATGTAGTGGTTTTGTAAAAGCAAAGACCGAGTACGAGGCAGAAACCAAAGTAGAAACACAAAGCAGACAGGAGAGATACAGACATCCTTTTAAAAATAGATACTTCAGTTGCTTGCAGTGACTAAATCACTCTTCCAAGAAGCCTGAAGTAGGTAGGTAGTCCATCTATATGCTTCCCATGGAGAAGCTAATCATACTACTCCAGATGCACTGGAACTAGTAGGTATGTTCTTAAGTTAGATGTCATTAAGGTTGTAGATGGACAACAAACAAATAGGTCCACTAATTATTCCAATATCTAACAATCCAATGCCTAGGGACAATGAAAGAGAATAACTTTCAATTAAGTACTTACTAAATACCACAGCAGATAGTATCCCAAACTTGCAGAGAAGAACAGAGATTTAAAAAGGTTAAATTTCCCAGATGCCCAAGAACTACACTCTCAGCTTTGACCTCCAGAATTATTATTTTCCTTAAAAATGTATTCAGAATGAAAAAAATTAGTAAATTGCATTGCATTTAGAATTTTAAATTTTGCTATTCTCATTATATCACTTTATAGAATCACCCTTAATAGTAAGCGAATGAATTTGAGGCATGGGAGAATAAGTTTGTGGCAGTAGTGAGTACATATGCAAATTCTGATTATTTTTCGATTCCTTTCCAAAAGAAAATATTTAAATATGGTCAAGGTTAACATTACTTGATTTTAACTCCTGTCTAGAAAAGTTTGCCATTCCCACAAGGCCATTTTTGATCAGCTAGAAATTTCCAAGCCATTCTCGAAGGGTCCTGGTAACAATCAATTCATTTTTTATACTATTGACATTCTGAAAGCTTGTAGTCTGCCTGAATGGCTTCAGTTGTAATCACAAAAGTCAGGCACTATTTGTCATTATTTTGTTATGCAGAATTTCTCTCTCTCTCTCTCTCTCTCTCTCTCTCTCTCTCTCTCTCTCTCTTTCTCTCTCTCTCGCGTGCGCTTTTCTTCTTCATCATCATTTCACACAAACACCTTCAAGGACAAAAAGCAAGGTGAAAGTTTCAGGACCTTTTCCCCTGAGTCTTCAGGAAATCTTTACCCTTTTGACAGTAAAAGTGCTGAGGTTCAGAAAACTGTCTAAGGAGCAGCCAGCACGAATGGGGAATTACTGCTGCAATGTTTAAGAGCCCACAGACAATAGTGAACAGCAGAGCTCATCTCTTCTACAGCTACACATGCATTAGGTCTGTCTGCATCGCCCACACAATGAAATGTCAGCCTGCATCTGTGAGAAAAAGGCACAGTGCAATCATCATCTCCTCTATTAAGAGGCATGTTATATTGGGATCCCTCTTTGTTTATCACATTTTAACTGCTAGTTCCTACTACCTTTGACAAATTAAGAGCAAATGTATCACTCCTTAGACTTTTGAGGCATTAACTAAGTCACTGTGAAAGTCGCTGTGCTCTCTGAGTTAGGATTACAAACAGCAGTTTTAAAGAGACAGTGTGGAATATGAGCTCACAGAGGCTGCGACAGCATGCAGAAGGCCTGCACAGGTTTAAATCAGACAAAATTTCAGCACTGAGAAGGGAAAATAGACACAAAGTTCCACCCCTAACCAAGAAGATATTTGCAATTAATACCTGCTGAGAAAAGGAAAACCAATTTTCTCCAATTTAGTGATACAGAGTATATAAACCACACACCCCAGGGCAGGCCCCATGCCCAGGAGTAATTGGCCAGCACAAAACACACACAACTTTTTTGTGTGATTTTTGTTTCATTTCATTATTTTTGTCTTGTTAGATTGTTTGTTTTGATTTTCATTTTTTCTTACAGAGATAGAGAGGGAGAGAGAGAGAGAGAGAGAGAGAGAGAGAGAGAGAGAGAGAGAGAGAGCGCATGAAGTCATGAAGTTGGGTGGGTAGGTTCGGGAAGTGAACAGGATTTAGAAGGAGTTGGTAAAGCAGAAAATATGATCAATAAAGATTGTATGAAAATATTTAAATAAAGAGAGACAGTGGGGAGAAAGAACACATAACTTCAGAAAGTACTGATAGCTCTCGTCGATGAAGAGAACAAGGAAAGGGATGGGGAGGAAATAAGAGGGAAAGGAGAGGCATATAGAAGAGAAAGAAGGGTTGGACAAAGGAGAAAGACAGAGAACATGGTTAAGTTGACTGGCTATACATAAGAAGATAGAATTTAGGACAATAGGTATACTAGTTCCTTAAATTCACATCTTTAATGTATATTATAATCCCTGTAAAGATTACTGGTTATGCAGCTCCAAAGCTCTTCTCAAACAAAATGCTCTTCAACTAGTGAGAATTAAAAGAACTTCGATGGGACTGACTTTCCTCCTATATATATTTCTTTGTATTTTTATCTTATATCACATTTAAAAATATGATCTTTCTCTCCTTAATGTGACTCTTTCCAGAGTAACTTAGATATGGTAAAAGAAGAAACAGAAGCCATGATATTATTTATTATTGTCTTTAGGAGTATCCAAATATGTACAGATGAATTGACAATATAAATAAAACCTTAATACATAAAAATTCATATGACCAATTGTTGATCTCTATAGTAGTGTCCATTTGTTGCAAAATGAATCTTCTCCATGAGGAGTGAGAGTTACATTGATGTGTTGATATGAGGGTACTTAGAATATAGTTAGAGACAGGCATGGTGGCACATCTCAGTACTCTGGAGGAAGAAGCAGGTGGATCTTTGTGAGTTTAACCTTACTTTGATCTACAGAAAAAGTTCCAGGACAGCCAGGACTGCATAGAGAGACCCTATCTCAAAATACAAAATAAAAATTGAAATATATTTGTGGCTAGAAACCAATTATGAGTGAGTACATCCCATGTTCATCCTTTTGGGTCTGGGTTGCCTCACTCAGGATAGAACCTTCATCTGGCGATGGATGGAGATAGAGTTAGAGACCCACACTGGAACACAGGACTGAGCTCCCAAAGT
>NW_004949184.1:458463-471899 GCF_000317375.1 Microtus ochrogaster
CCCCAAGATATTTTATGTTATTTATGGATATTGTGAAAGGTGATATTTCTTTGATTTTCCTCTCAGTATTTTTTTATCATTTGTGTATAGGAGGGCTATTGAATTTTTGAGTTGCTCTCTTATCCTGCCACATCACCGCAGTTATTTATCAGCTGTAGGAGTTCTCGGTAGAGTTTTGGGAGTCACTTATATACACTATCATATCATCTGCAAATAATGAAAGTTTGACTTCTTCCTTTCCAATTTTAATCCCCTTCATCTACTTTTGTTTCCTTATTGCTATAGCCAAAACTTCAAGAACTATATTGAAGAGATATGGAGATAGTGAATAATCTTGTCTTGTTCCTGATTCTGGTGGAATTGCTTTGAGTTTCTCTCCATTTAATTTATGTTGGTTGTCAGCTTGCTGTATATATTGCTTTTATTTTCTTTAGATATGTTCTTTGTATCCCTGATCTCCCCAGGACCTTTATCATGAAGGGGTGTTGAATTTTGTCAAATGCTTTTTCAGCATCTAATGAAATGATCATATGCTTTTTCCTTCAGTTTATTTATATGTACAGACACTGAGAGCAACAATAAATAGATGGGACCTCCTGAAACTGAGAAGTTTCTGTAAAGCAAAGGAAACAGTCAATAAGACAAAAAGGCAGCCTATTGAATGGGAAAAGATCTTCACCAACCCCATATCAGACAAAGGACTGATCTCCAAAATATATAAAGAACTCAGGAAATAGAGATTAAAATTCTAAATAACCCAATTAAATAATGAGGTACAGAACTAAACAGAGAATTCTCAACAGAAGAATCTCAAATGGCAGAAAGATATTTAAGGAAATGTTCAACATCCTTAGCCATCATGGAAATGCAAATCAAAACAACTCTGAGATAGCATCTTATACCTATCAGAATGACTAAGATCAAAAACACCAATGATAGCTTATGTTGGAGAGGATGTTAAGTAAGGGGAACACTCATCCATTGCTGGTGGGAATGCAAACTTGTACAACCACTTCAGAAATTAATATGAAGGTTTCTCAGAAAACTGGGAATCAACCTACCTCAGGATCCAGCAATATCACTGTTGGGCACATACCTAAAAGATGCTCACTAATACTACAAAGGCATTTGTTCAACTATCTTTATAGCACCATTATTTGTAATAGCCAGAACCTGGAAACAACCTAGATACCACTCAGCCGAAGAATGGATAAGAAAATGTGACACATTTACACATTAGAGTACTACTAGCAGTAAAGAAAAATGACATCTTGAATTTTGCATACAAATGGATAGAATTAGAAAACACTATCCTGAGTGAGGTAACCCAGAACCAAAAAGATGAATATGGTATATGCTCACTCATAAGTGGATACTAGCTATAAGCAAAGGGCATTGAGCCTATAGTTCATGATTCCAGAGAAGCTAAGTAATAAGGTGAACCCAAAGAAAAACATATATAGATCCTCCTGGAAATTGGAAACAGACAAAATCACCTGACAAAATTGAGAGCATTGGGGAAGGGGGGAGAAGGGAGAGTGGAAAAGGAAAAGGAGAGGAAGGGGAGGGTTGAGGAGAACTTGAGGGAAAGGGATCGTCGAGAAGGAAGAAGGACAGAGATGAGAACAAAGAAAGATATTTTAATTGAGAGCCATTATAGGGTTAGCAGAAACCTGGCTCTAGAGAAATTCCCAGGAATCCACAAGACTGACTCCAGCTAAGACCCTAAGCAATTGAGGAGAGGGGGCCCAATCTTGATTTGCCCTGTAGTCAGACCGATGGATATCTTAAATATCACCATGGAACCTTCATCCAGCAACTGATGTAAGCTGAGGCAGAGACGCACATCAGAGCACTGGAATGAGCTGTTAAAGTTTAGCTGAAGAGCGGGAGGAACGAGAATATGAGTAAAAAGGTCAAAACCATGATGGTTTCACCCATTGGAACAGTCTACTTGAGCTAATGGGAGCTCACAAACTTCAGCCAGACTGGGAAGGAACAAGCATAGGACCAAACTAGTCCTCTGAATGTGGGTGACAGTTGCATGGATGGGGCAGATAGAGGGGCCACTGGCAGTGACACCAGTATTTATCCCTACTGCACGTACTGATCTTTTGGGGAACCTATTCTCTTTGGAGGGATACCTTGCTCAGCCTAGATATAGTAGGGAGAGCCATGGACCTTCCACAAAGCAATGTGCCTTATCCTCTCTGAGAACTGGAAGAGGTGTGGTGGGAGGGTGTGTGGAGGGATTTGGAGGAGGGGAGGGAGTAGGAACTTGGATTGGTATTTTTTAAAAAATCTAATAAATTATTAAAAATCTGGAAAATGATCGGCATAGTTAACAATGAGTTGTTTGTCCACATTGGATTTGGTGGACTGATATTATACTCTCTACTGAAAAACAAACAAACAAACAAACAAACAAAGCACTTTGTTTCTGGGAAAAATGCTTTTTCTATTTTAATTACATGGTTCAATCAAAAAGCCTTAATTCTTTATGAATGGCCATGTTGGCCACTCTTCACAAGTCCAATATTGCCTATTCTTTATAACCAGGAGTCTAAAATTGGACTTACTAAATTTGGGTCCTCTTCTTTCCACTTAAAAAATTCTATGATTCTGAATAAACTACCAACTATGTCTTCTCATATCTCAAATCTGTATAAACATATGTTTCACATAAACCATTTACTGTGATTCATCATAGTAACTAAAACATTCTAAATGTTCATCACGAGTCAGTTGATGTGTTATAGCACTATTGTCATCATCTGAGTCAGTGGTTTAGACAGCTATTTTCCTGACTGGATAGAAAAAATAAGCAGAAAAACACAGACCAAAACTGGAAAGAGCGCTTAAGTCCAATCATTCTTGGATTTCTGTCCTAAGCCCCAGTTGCCAATACTTAGGGGAATACAATCCCAAATAGTCTCCTTTTGACTTAATTGATTTGAGTCCAATTTTTTGTTTATTATGTGGTGGTATCCACCTTTAATCCAAGCATGCAGAAGGCAGAAGGAGGTGGATCGAAGTTTGAGGCCATCCTGGTCTACAAAGTGAGTTCCAGGACAGCAAGGGCTACACAGAGAAACCCTGTCTCAACAAAAAAGTACTAACACAATGAACATAAAAGAGCTGAAAGAATTTAAAGTCCAATACAGATCAGGAGCATGATTATTTAGGTTCAGGATAGTTATGTACAAACCTCTGAGTTTTCTTCCCAGTATAGTTTAAAATACTTGCCTCAGTGCTAGAGGCACTACAAATATCTAAAAGCAAAACAGTTGAGCCATAAACATGGGGTAAAACTGAATCCATGGAACCATCTGCATATTTTTATTTAAAAAAAATATTTTTCTGACGCATATAAAGTTCAAGCTGAGAAGAAAGAAGTGTTTTAATGTTAACATAATCCTGTGTCTAGACTTTTCCCTTTTCATTATTTCCTAATACAAAATCAAAAAGATTTTTAGGTATGATTCATGTACAAAGCAGAGCTAATGCTCACATTATCTTTCAGAATATGCGTAACATTGGTGGTCACCAAATTCAGTATGCAGCAGAGATATTCTAAAAACTCAAATCACTGGATTCCCCTCCCTCAGGATTCTTAACTCAATAGAACTGAAATACAGGTCAGTAGTTTGCTTTTGTGCCAATGCTGCCAGCCCAGGCATAATAAAACTTAGAGAGGAACCATCTTAACTTATCAGTTAATTGGAAAGCCTAAACCAAGTAAAAAAAAATCCTATGTCAACTTTATACTGTGACCATATTTTCTGTTTAAAGAGAAAAATGTAGGATTTAAAGGCAAAATTTTAAATGCCCCACCCCATAATGTATTTTGTCATTGCCTCCAACTATGTGCTTTTGTTCTCCTGTGATTTCACAGGAGAGCTTTAAAATCATTATTTACTGGGTAAACAGGTGGACTTGTCTGCTGCAATAAAACAACACATAAACATGCTCGCTTTTTAAAAAAATAATAATTCTACTCCTAGGGATATTAAATAGAAGGAAAATGATACATACATACAGTTGTTAAAATGCCATCTGTATTAACAATAAATTAGACTATATAAATACTGAACTTGAAAAGAACAATTTAATAAATTTGGTATAACCAATGGATGACCAAGACAATTAGCTAGCAATTAACATGATGATTGTGAATATAATGTAGAAGACCAGAATTATTTTAATGAGGTATCAAATAAAGAAAGAATAATGTTGAAACTATATAAAGAAAAGTCACATCGAAATTTAAAATACGCCAGATGTCTTGTGGTAGTGTGCTTCTATTCTATTGCTGGTTATTAGTAATTCTACACCTGTGTGTATCCCATTCAGTTCAGTTTCATGTTCTTTTATAAATCATGAGGGTTTATATGATGGAGATTATAAAACTGGAGAAGGAAGAAAAAGACTTGTTTTTCTTGCTTGTTTACAATTGTGCATCATCCCATAACAACTCTTTAGCCCAGAAGCAGCATTTAGTTCTAATTTTTGCCTTTTATGCATACACAGAATCCACCTCATTTTAACCTCACAGATGGCAGCACCTCATAACTGTCACCCTATCTCCCCTCATAGAAGTCCTAGCTCCTCAAGTCTCCTTTTAGGTGCGTTTCTTTCATCCCTGCAACCCTCTTCCTTTGTTCCCTCAGTCCTGGAAGCCTTAACAATTTCGACTGCCACATCTCCACTCTGCATTTTTCATTCTCTCACATCTGACTACATGTTTTGTGTGTTAACTTTTTCTGGGAAGACAAAAACATCTTTTTGCCCCTGAGTACCAACACCAGACCAAAGTAATGACCTCACCTGTTTAGCTTAGTACAGTTGCATCATCAAAAAATCCCACTCAGTGAGCATAAGAACTGTCTTGTGCTGCATAGAAGCCCCCTCTAGCAGCTCCTGAGACCACATGCAACAGAATCAGAATCACATGTAATCTGGATAAGAACACGGAGATTAGAATCATGGGTAAGCATCTAGTGGCCTTTCCAACCTCTCCCTTATATGAGAAAATATCATGAACTTGAAGATTTCTTGTAGGCAATAACTGCTGATCTGATTAATATGATATTGGCTATTATGTTCAGAGGACAGTGTTTCACAACATAGTTATTTTGTGGGGGGCGAGTAGGGGTGTGTGTTTTTATCAAGTTATGTCAGTTAAAGTACTTGATGTGTATCATCGTTCTCCTAAGGAAACTTGGACTGATAAGCTACTCTATTGTGTTTTATTGTCTTTTAAATCAAAAACAAAAAATACATCAAGTCTTGTTGACAATAGGCAGATGGAAACTACAAATAATTAACCAGAATATTCCCATTTCCAGAAGGAAACAAAATCTCCAACTCTTACACAGCATTGCTTTGTGCTAAATAAAGTACATTTGATTTTTGATAGGTTGATGCTATCAAAATAATAAACGCACCTTGTCTGGTGCTCCGTGTCATCAAATGGCCCCTGAATACATGATGATGATTCAACAAACAATAAAGATGTACCCTCGATGTGGCCAAACTCTGTGCTTTGTGAAGAGACACACATCTTTTAACTGAAAGAAAGCCAGTAGTTAAAAATCATCTGATAAGTGCAATGATAGAAACATGCCTAGGTTGCCATGGAAACACAAGGCATATGTTGTTTGTTCAGACCACTTTCTCTGGTACCTATTGCTTCAACAATATTGAGATGATTTTAGATTGATGGAGGAAGGATAAAAACACATTCTAGAAAATGTTCCCTGAAGGTGAAGGACATAGAAATATGAAAAATACACCACACTTGAGGATTTGCAAAGACTATCTGACAGCCACAAGGCTAGCATGCAGCAAACAGATGGTTCAGCTGGTGAAGGCACTTGGGGCCTCTGATGGATTTTTAAACAATAGTCTTGATGGGACTCTGGCTGCCTAGCATGGGGTTTTACAATTGGCACACTGAAAGGATACATGAACAAGAATAGCGGCCTGCTGTCAGTGTAAACAGGATATGTCCCTGGCTGGATCTTAAACTGCCTTTCATCTACCCACAACTACAAACCACCTTTGCTTGTTCTATATTGATTGCTACTTGATGTCTCCAATTCCTTGTTTACTCTAGACTTAATGCTTTGACAGATGTATTGATTACATTTTTTCTGACTTCAAACTGTCCTGCTTCTTTCTTTTCATTGCTTACTTTGTATTTCTTAATTCTTGGAATGACTGTTTCCATTTGATCTCTTCAATTCAACTTCATTTGATGCTCTAGTCCTAGAATTTTCTAACACCTTATTATTGATTCTAGAGACCCTTTCTACCTTTAGGGAAACATAGCAGGGGGGTTGATGTACATACGACAAAGAATTTTTAATTGAAACAAATATGAGTTTACATTTCTGTAACACTTAACTAGCCTTCCTTTTAGTTGAGTATTATCACATAACTAGCTCTGGTAAAGGGGCAAGCAGTTAAGAATAATATGTCTCATGCATTTCTTTTCTCTTTACTTTCACCGAAACCTATTCTATATAGGTACAAGGTGACATAACGCTCATCATCTTGGATCTCTTAATAACTGTATGGAATACAACCTCCCTACGTCAGCCCACACTGGCTATGTTATAAGAAGGAAAATAAATACAATAAGTTCAAATAAACTTTCATCTGTATTAAACCACTTAAATTTCACTGCTGATACTCCCTTTATAATATTCACATTAGCTTAACAAATATATGATCATATGGCATAAATAACATATGCATATTTTCATCCCTCATTGTTTGCATTAAAAGAAGAGGAATGATGACACGGAGAGCTGGGGAAAGATTATCAAGACATTAGATAAAATGACTCAGTTTTTACTACATGTGCTTCTTTGGCATGTATTAATTCATGGCACAGTTTGTAAAATGGGTGATCAAGAATTAAGAAGTTGAGTTACTTAATGTGTACCCATTCCCAGTATAATTTTATCTACTAAATAAGAACTAAACACCAAGTACACTACTGAAAATAAAAGGGAGAGCTCTGACTAAGTGTTGGCATTTTTTTCTCATTTTTTGACTTGCATTCAGCTCCATATTTCTAATTTATGATAGTTTTTTTCTTCACTCCTCCAAAACCCTTTTCTACCTCCCTTTGAAATGATTTAGTGTATGTGCGTGTGTCTGTCTATCTGAGGGTATATATGTGTAGCATGCATATGCAGGCTCGCAGAGGCAAGAAATGCTTGAATCCCCTAGGAACTAGAATTACAGGCATTTTTGAGCACCATGTGATCCTCACCATATTCTGACTTATGCCTAAAGATGGTAGAGATAGTTGATCATGTACAGAAAACCCTAAACCAGGAGCCCAAAATCAGCTATTTCCTCCATCCAAACAGTTTTTCTCAGGCATTTCACCACAGCAACAGCAGTCTGAGAAATACATGATCTATTTAAGGAGTCTAAAGATCTGAGGACTGAGGGGGGAAAGAGAGACACTTGCTACTGCATCACTTACAGAGGCCAGATTTTGGGTAGTAAACAGTTAGCCACTGGATAAAGGGGTGATTTCTTTAATGTTCACCATGCTGTGTTCTCAGGCACTTCAAGAACTTCAACACACAAGAACTTCAGAGAGAAGAGAATTATCCATTATAGATGAAAGGATTCTAGTTTCCCAAGTTTGCTTGGCTTCAATGTCAAACAGTAGAAACAAGACCTTAACTTCAGCTTTACAAATAAGAGATGGGGCCTCAATTATAACGACATCCCACTTCAGCCTATAACCTACCTACTCCCCATCTCTTACCTCAGTAACTTTTGTGCCTTACACAATGAATGAATTTATCTGGCACATCCTTCTCCCTTAGTAGACTATAAGCATCTGCTTCACATATGGCTTTGCATTGCTATGCTACAGGAGTTCCAGAAATGTTTATAAAAGAGGCTGTACCTAGTTCATTCTAACAGTGATATGATTTCCAGATGTGAAAACCACAGGTTAGCAAGTATGATAATGCAGCTCGGAATATCTTCCTGTGCAAAGAGAACTTGAGCCAAACCTCCAGCTTTGTGTAAACTACCCAAGGAAGGAAAACTTCCTGAAATATTCCAAGTGAATACTGGAACCCTCTTTCTTTGTCTGATGAGAGACATTGTGTATGTGGTGTAAGACATAAGAAGAGGAACAAACATTATTAATACTAAACCACTCTAACAAAGCAGAATTCTGTGTTTATTAATGACTTGTCTTAAACTTTTTCATTCTGACACACAGTTTACAAGGAGAAATATTTAACTTGGTAGATGGTATATTTTTGTTAGATCTGATTTTAAACATTCATATACTAATACCTATTTTAGAACCAAGTAGTCTTGGGCTATACCATATACCTCTTGTATTGAATTCTGCATTCCAGCAATATCTTCAGTAATATATGTTAAATTTCAAATAGTGGGCTATAGTATATCTTGAATGATGTCATAAGGAGGCCAGGAGGTAGTGAGCAGGGGTATTTTAAAAAGAAAACAGTTCAGCAAGCCTATATGAGATAGGCAAGAAAAGGAAAGGATAAAAACAAGAAAAAAAATGTAGCATTCACACAGACATCTCATTCCAGCTCCATGGACTACCTAATCATATTAAACCCTCTATGCTCTCTGTATGCTTTTCATACACCGAGTTAACTTGAGATGGATGGCAGGATTCCCAGTTAATTCATTTTTGAATCCCCGAGTCATTTAGCACCGTGCTTTGCACATAGTAAGTACTCAATAATATGTGAATGATGAAGAAAACTCTCCTAAATTCTCTCCACTTCCCTGCAGAAAGAATAATGTCATTTCCATAATATTTTGTTCAAAAAGGTAACAGATCAAACTTCAAATCTTAGCATAATAAGTACCAATTATATTTTCTTTGTCTCTCCTTTACAATGTGAACCCTTGCGGGCAGTCAGGTTCCGGGTCATAATTATTGAACCCCAAAGGAAAATGAAAGTGCAGGGCCTTTATTTCAAAAGTATTAAGAGTTTTAAGACAATGTGGAATGGGAGGATGCTTCTGAGTAGTAGGCCCTGCATGTAGAAGTCTTAATTTCAGGAGCTGGCCTTGAGGGCCGAGATAGTGTTTTAGCCATGATTGTTATCATGGGGATGTTGGGGAACTGTTAATTAAATGTCCCGCGCAAACAATGAAGGCCAGGAGAGTTGTGTGAAAAGGGAAAGTTTGCTTGGGCAAAGTCTAACATAAGTGAAGTGCACTGCATAGTAAAAAGGCCTTCTAAGGACACGTCTAGGAGTAAGTGTCATCTGCTGTCATTTTGCCCTTCTCCTGTCTCATCTTGACCATCTGTATTGCAAAATGTGTATGTAACCTCACCTTATCCAAAAGCCTTGTTTGTTCTGTCATGACTCACACTTTAGGAGACTCAGGCATTGGTTTCCTTCTTGCTTCATTTTCCCTGATGTAATAGCAATAGCAGTGGCCTGCTATGTAAGAAGCAAATAGCTGAAGGGATTTTTCTTGACAGAAACAATGTATTGATTAATAACATAAGACAGTAGGGGTTGGTACTCATAAAGCAAACACGGATGAGTTATTTGAAAACACATTGCAGACCAATCCTAGTTAAATGTTTGAAAAATGTAGAAGGGCAGGAAAGTATATATCGATCACCCTCTCTGAAGGACAGCACAGAGCTCTGAATGAGCTGTAACCATGAAGAATCATTTTCTCTATTACACAGACAAGACAATTTATCGAGTCCCTTCTTACCACAGGTGAGTATCCCACCCACGAAACACAGATATTTATCTTAATATCTGAAAATGCTTCTCTGCGACACTGAGGAAAAGAAGCTGCTTAAGAGGCATCAGTCCTCCCGGCGTCCTCCTCATTTTAGCCAAGTTGCAGCAGTTGCTCCTGAGCCACAGGCAGCACTTAGCAATTGTAATGGTGACCCCCAGTGGCAAGAAGTTGCAAATGAAAGCCTCGCTCTGTTTCTCTACCAAGAATGGCAACTTTATTTAAATCCTTTCTTTATAAAGGATATTGGCGATTGCAATGAACTATAGTAAAAATGAACTATGTGTTTGTTGCAAAAAAATCAATACCTTCTCCTCCACATTATTGTCACCAGTTAAATATATGCATTTTCCTTTTGAAGTAAAAAGCATAGTCTCCGGGAAGTCCTTAAAAAAATGGTGCCATCATGCTTTTCTTTTCTCCAAAAGAGAGGTTAAAAAAAAAAAAGACTATGTCCACCTGTACCTTAAGTATCTGTTAGGTTTTTGAAAATCTACCTTGCAGAGAATTTAATAGATGGCCACTTATATAAGTCCCATTGAACTCTGGAACAATCACTGACATTCATCTGAACACTGGAAGGATGTACGATCAATACTTAAAAACAGTTAAAGATATTGGCCTTTCCACCAGAAATTTATATTCAAACACAACACCAAATAAAGCCCCAATTCAATAATAGTAATTTGAACAGTAACTCAAAATAATGAAGAGTAGGGTCCTGTACTATAATCAATTTTCACAACATGAAACTTTTATTTGGAAATAAATCAGGGGATGGAGGCAGAATATACTATTATATACTATTATATATATATAATATATATAATTAATATATATATATATATTAAGCCATTGACGTCTCAGTTTCACACACACAGGCCCTTCAAAACATCCTTCCTATGACACCAACTATTGAAATTGAATGGATGGACTTGGTAGGCCAAGATAAACTGTAGCCCCCAACTTTACTACAAATAAGAATCGCCAGGCATCTCTTAAGCATCTCAGAATATAGCCTGCCCGCCCCCCCACCCCGACTAATAGCATCAAAATTACTAAAGCATACTGCACAGGCATCGGTAGTTTTCAAAGCTCCCTGATCCCAAGCAATTCCCATGAAGAACTGGCTTAACCGGCTCCCTTAGTTCAATAATAGATCAGCATATCATTTACCTAACATAGCATTTACATAATTTAAACATATGTGTGTTATCTGCTAATACTCTATTAAAGTATTATGTGAAAACTGTTTTTTTTATTCCAGTGCACTAGTTGTACCCCATACCAATTTCTACAGAATTTCTGTATATGGGATCCTTTCATACCATCAATATTTTTAAGAACTTCCCCCAGGTAATTTCAAAATGCAGTTTAGGTTGAAAAACATTGCACCTTCAAATACCGAAAAGGAACAGTTTAAAAAATCCTTAATGTGACACTACAAAAGCATTTGAATGTGCAACACATGCTTTTTTTTAACTGTACTTTGAGACTACAAAAAGATATCTCCCAATACCTAGAAATACAGAAAGAGAAACTGCCTTCTGATGAAAACACAGAAAGGGACTATTGAGACATGTAATTTAGCCATCCTGGAAGGGAGGAAAACAAATTAAAAACATAAGTAAATAGCCTTCTCAGAAGACCCCATCCAGTGTTCCAACCCTGGATATGCTTTGCTTCGGGAGGTTTTTAAACTTTTCAACATTCAAGTTCCAGCAACAAGGCTTTCTGATATAATTGATTAAATTGATAAACTTCAAAGGTGACTCTAATGTGCATCCAACCTTGAGAACCACTGACACCAGGCAAATCAGGAACATCAGTGTGCCAAACCAGCAATTGAAACTATGATTCTGAGGGATATAAGGAAAATGGGTACTTACAGAAACTCATAATGAATCACAGAAAAGTGACAAATAAATAGGAAACACCAAACAATGGGCACACACAACTCTGACAAAGAAAGTGCTTACCAAGTAATTTAAAATATCCTGGGTCTAGTAGCAAAGCAACTTCTCAAATCAGAAGATTTGTTCATCTATTTTAGCTGGGGATTTTCATGACATCCTCTTTCTTTCTTACTCAACGAGGCAAACCTTGGCTTATGTGCTCCATGGACTACAGATGAGGGGGCCCTTGTGTAGACACTGAGCTTGACAATGAATTCTCGTGGGATTTTAATCAGTTGGCATCCTGGTGTCTGTCTCAATCTTGTGCACATTTATTCACCCAAAACTGTTAGCAAGGTCATGGCTAGCCTCCTACACATGTCGCCAATTTTGTCTATGAATTCTTTGGATTTCAAGATCATAAATAGGGAATCACGTCCAACTCATTATTTTTAAAACACATGAAATTTGAAGCACTTTCTTAAATTCTATTTTAGTTTCATTGCATATACAAATGAATAATACTTCATGAAACCGGTAATTCTTACTCTTAATTTTTTTCTGCAGTGTGTTTCCCACATTCATATGAACTTTTACAAATCCAGGCAGCAGCAGTGACTAATTGCACAAGACTTGCACAAGACTGAGGCCATCAACATTCCATACGGGACGGGCTCAAAAAGCCTCACCCCTCCCAGAGGAGCTATGTACAGTTAAAGGTTGCAGAGGGAGAGGGCATCATATTCCTTAGTGAAGTAGACATCGGTGAATTGCTTCCACACACGTACACAATCCCCCACCCATGTTCATGCCACCAACACTAATTAAATACAAAAATACATACAAAAAAAGAACATGAAAATAGAAGGAGGACTTGGAGCAAAGAAGGGATTTGGTGAGAGGGAGAAAGAAAAACAGAGGATGATAACACGGTACTTTAATCAAAGAACATTACCTGTATATATTAAATTATAAAAGAATAAGAAGATCTCTTTGTTGAGATTTTTTTTCCCCAGGTAACATTCTGATTGTCAGAGGGGAGATTTCATATGTATATTTCCAAAAAGTTTCTTACCTACAGTTCTGAGAATGGTATCTCTGAATAACCGTGCTTTACACAACACAAACTTTTGGAGTTGAGAGTTCTTGTCAGACAGCTTAATTTCATACTAAATGTTACTAACTTGCTAGTTGGAGCAATGGATATAAATAAATTCTTTGGTTAATCACTTTAAAAGTATAAATTACCGTATTTACTTCAAAAAACTATAGGGGCAGTATTTTCATTTCCAGATTTTGAAAAATTAAACTAATTGGGTAACTTCTTTTTTTTTAATATGGAACGCTTCACGAATTTGCGTGTCATCCTTGCGCAGGGGCCATGCTAATCTTCTCTGTATCGTTCCAATTTTAGTATATGTGCTGCCGTAGCAAGCACTAATTGGGTAACTTCTGATGCATGATACATAGTGTTTAGTTTTTGAACTCAAAAACCTGGCCTAGGTCATTTAGGGAAAAATTACAAAGACACAGAAGAACAGAACAGCACAAAAAATTTAAAATGAATTAGATAACTTTGAGTAAAGGCTGATGGAATGATAACAGAAAACATGGTGATAAGAAGTTTCAGCCTAACTCTGGAATGATGAAGTCCAGAAACAGAATCACACAGTATTAAACTGAAAGTACAAAGTTAATTTTGAGGACCTTCTTCCACAAAACTGAGAGAGCTTGAAAATGACTCATTCC
>NW_004949184.1:473093-481563 GCF_000317375.1 Microtus ochrogaster
GCAGAGCTGTCGAGTCTGAGCTTACTTCCTCTTCCTCCCAGCATTCTGTTCTGTTTACTCCACCCACCTATGTTCTAACCAATAAAATGGTCCAAGGCAGTTTCTTTATTAGCAAATGACCTTCCTCCATCATAAAAACACAATCAACAACATCCAGGGCAATATGTCTCCACTAGAGCTCAGCTGTCCTACCATAGCAGGCCCTGAATAGTCCAACACAGTTGAAGCACAAGCGTAATACCTTGAAAGCAACTTTATGAATATGCTAGAGGTCCTTAAAGAGGAAATTAATAAATTCCTTACAGAAATCCAGGAAAACACAAACAGTGTAAGGGAATAAATAAAACTATCAAGACCTAAAATTGGAAATAGAATTAGTAAAGGAAAAACAAACTGAGGGCTTTTTGGAAAGTACAAACTTAAAAATTTGAACAGGAACTACAGAGCCAAATTTCACAGAGTACAAAAGAAAGAAGAGAGAAACTTGGGCATTGAAGAAAAGATGAAAGAAATGAAAAACGTTAAATCTAAAATACTCCTGAAACAAAACATCCAGGAAATCTGGGACATTATGAAAAGAACAAACCTAACAATAATAGGAAAAGAGGAAGGAGGAGAAACCCAGCTCAAAGGCCCAGAAAATATTTTCAACAAAATCACAAGAAAAAAACTTTCTACCCTAAAGAAGAAGTGCCTATAAAGGTGCAAAGAACTTACAGAACATCAAATATATTGGGGCAGAAAAGAAAGTCTACTCAACACATAATAATCAAAACATTAAACATAGAGAACAAAGAAAGAATATTAAAAGCTGCAAGGGAAAAAAGACCAAGTAACAAATAAAGATAGATCTATTAGAATTACACCTGACTTCTCAAAGGAGACTTTAAAGGCAAGAAGGGCCTGGCAAGATGTGCTGTAGACTCTAAGAGAGCACAAATGCCAGCTAAGATCTATCAAAACTTTCAATAGATAGAGAAAATAAGAAATTTCATGATAAAATAAAAATTAAACAATATCAATGTACAGATCTTGCCTTGTAAAAGTTGATAAAATGAAAACTACTTAAGGAGGTTAACTGTATCAATGAAAACAAAGAAAATGATCTCACACCAATTAATCAAAAAATACACACACACACACACACTCACACACTCATCATCTCATCATCATCACCACAACCACCACCAAAAAACGCCCCAGGAGCCAAATCAACAATAGTTGGTCATTGATATTTCTCAATATTAATAGTCTCAATCTCTCAATAAAAAGACACAGACTAACAAAATGAATGTGAAAACAGGATCTATTCTTCTGCTGCATTTAAGAAACATACCGCAATATCAGGATAGATGTTACCTCAGGGTAAAGGGTCAGAAAAAGATATTCCAAGAAAATGGACCTAAGAATCAAGCTGGTGTAGCCATTTTAGTATCTATCAAAATAGACATAAAAACAGAACTAATCAAGAGATATATGGAAGGACACTACATACTAATCAAAGAAAAAATAGCATTTTAATTTTTTAAATATTTATTTTATTTATTCTTGTCTCATATATCATATCTGACCTCTGTTTTCCCTCCCTCTTTTCTCACTTCCTCTTCCACCTTTTTTTCCCAGATCCACTCCTCTTCCTTTTCCCTTCACAAAAGAGCAGACTGATGAATATCTTAAATATCACCATAGAACCTTCATCTAGCAACTGATGGAAATGGAGGCAGAGAACCACATTGGAGCCCTGGACTGAGCTCCCAAGTTCAGTTGAAGAGAGGGAGGAATGAGAATATGAGCAAAGAGTTCAAGACCATGATGTGTTCACCCACTGAAACAGTCTACCTGAGCTAATGGCAGCTCACCTACTCCAGCCAGACTGGGAAGGAACAAACATAGGGCCAAACTAGTCCCTCTGAATGTGGTTTACAGTTGCATGGTTGGGGCAGACTGAGGGGCCACTGACAGTGGCACCAGTATTTATCCCTACTGCTTTTACTGGCTTTTTGGGAACCTATTCTCTTTGTATGTATACCTTGCTCAACCTAGATATAGTAGGGAGGGCCTTGGATCTTCCACAAAGCAATGTGTCTTACCCTCTCTGAGGAGTGGATGGGGGTAGGATGGAGGGAATGGGAGGAGAGAGGGAATGGGAACTTAGATTGGTATTTTTAAAAATCTAATAAATTTTTAAAAATTCCACCTGAGAAATCCTACAACTGACAGACAAACTTTCAGCAAAGTGGCTTGATAGAAGATTAATTTTAAAAAATCAGTAGCCCTCCTATATACAAATGACATACAGGCTGAGAAAGAAATCAGAGAAACGACACATTTCACAATAGCTTCAAATAATATAAAATATCCTGGAGTAACTCTAACCAAGCAAGTGAGAGGCTTTCATGATAAATGCTTTAAGTCTTTGAAGAAAAAAAAAATGGAGAACATATCAGAAGTTGTAAAGAGCTCCCACACTCAGGATCAGTAGGATTAAGATAATAAATGTGACCATCTTACCAAAAGCAATATACAGATTTAACACAATCCCCAACAAAATTCCAAAACAATTTTTTATAGACTTTGAAAGGACAATTCTAAACTTCATATGAAAAAAAAACAAAACAAACAAACAAGAAGAATAGCTAAAACAATCCTGAACAATAAAAGAAATGCTAGAGGTCTCACCATTCCTGATTTCAGGTTATACTACAGAGCTATAGAAAAAAAAAAGACAGCATGATATTAGCATAAAACAGATTGATCTGTGGAAATATTGAAGACTCAGACATAAATCCATACACCTATGGACACCTGAATTTTAAAAAAAAACCAGAATTATGCAAGACAGAATTTTCCAGGAATGATGCTGGCATAACTGGATGGCAGCACATCAAACGGGATGCTTGGATGTAGAAGACTGCGAAGAGATCCATACCTATCACCCTGCACACAACTCAAGTCCAACTGGATCAAAGACCTCAAATCAAATGAGATGAACTGAACCTGACAGAAGAGAAGGTGGGAATAGCCTTGAACTCCTTGACATAAGAAATGACTTTCGGAACAGAACACAATTAGCACAGGAATTGAAATAAACAGTTACTAAATGGGACTTCATGAAACTGAAAAGCTTTGTAAGGTAAAGGACACCATTGTTTGGATAAAGTTGCAGGTTACAGAATGGGAAAATATCTTCCCCAAACCCCTATTCTAGGTTTCTTTTTCTCAGGTATTTAGTAACAAGTAGAAAATTGCAAACTGTGTACTGTAATACGGTACCATGACTGCAATATATATTAGTGCATTACTCCAGACCTCTTTTCCTCTTCCATCCCTCAATCTACAGGGTTCAAGGAGGGAGTACAGAAAGGCCTTGCTTCTGCTAATTTCTTGTCGCATCTCTTCTAACCTAACATCTCAACTTCACTACTTTTCTTTATTTCAGGAACATTAAGTCTAATGAGTTTCTCTTCGCTTCTGTTTGTGTCACTAACCAAACAAGTTGTCCTGGTTTATTCTTGGTGCTCTGAGACTCCTTTACCACAGGCTTAACACATATCTTTTCCGGAGCTGCATCTCACCCCTCCGCAACGCCTACTCTTACTCTTCTACCTCCTCTGTAACTAGCATTTAAACATTTTTTTTGTCACAAGACTCCTGGAAACTTTCCACCATTATTAAGAACATCCAGTTTTGGTTTATGTTGATTATATTTACAAATATTTGCTTTAATTGGAAGTTTAAGAATTAACATTTATTCATTTAAAAATTAAATCCATCACACATTGACATAAAATATGTATTTTATTGAAATATCTAAAGCTGAAGGCAAAAAAATCTAGTGAGAAGAAAGACATTATTTTACATTTTATAAGATTCTTTAGTACCTGGCTTAAGAGAGAGCTGGATCCATATCTGATTCTGCATTCAACCTGTTGTGATATGCTATTTTAGTTGAAGTATATAAGGAAAATTCAGGCCTTTCTGGATATGTGATTAAGAAAAGAGGAATATTTTAAGAATCTTCATATATAATTGTGGTTATTCTCTTTTGAAAACTCAGGAAAATGTAGCTTTAAAAATTAGTTACAATGTGGAATATTAAAGTACATTAATTATATATTTATATTTTGTTATGCTAAAATCTGTTAATTTACCCTATACCTATATATGTAATAATCCACCATACACTTATGTATACAATAATGCCATACCTCTGCAATTTGAAAAAAATAGTGCTTTACTGAGTTCCAAATGATGAAACATGTTATTACACAGCATCAAAAGATTCAATTTGTTAACCTTACCACTACTGTAATCAAAAATGTTTAAGTATTAGCAGCTGTTTCTTTGGCATATAAAACCTTCTCCAAATCTTAATTTTACTTGAAATCTTGAAAGTTATTTTTGGCAACACATATTTTCAGTCTTTTCTCTTGAAATAACAAGTTTACCTTGCTCAATTTGGAGTAAATGTCTACTTCTATTTAAACTTGGGTAAGAATTTTTTTATTGTCAATCTTTCTTTTGGGTAAAAAACTATTCTGGGGGAAAGTGGTTAATTCAGGTCATATGTCAACCAGTATTCAGTGTGTGCTGTTCTTTAAGACAGCTATTGAACCTCACCGTGGAGAAGTAGTGTTTGATGCATAATTCCAGTTTAATGGTACAGAATATTTAAAAGGTACAGTCACAAAGGATTGAGATTAAATAAACACAGTAAGACCAAATTTGATTTGTGAATAGGAGGGGAATAATTGTTGCACAAAGGGAGTTAGGAGTTCTTAGAGCATATTTACTTTATTTTGTAGCCTCTCAATAGTCATTTTGTAAGCATTATAAAATGAGATTTGTCATCCTGTATTTATTTTGCACTTGTACCAACTAGGTTATCTCTGACTGCAGATAACAGTAAATTGTACTTTAAAAGGATTTAAGTCATCAGTAAAAGATATCTTCTCTCAGGAGGAGAAATTATAAGGTACGCCATCTTTGGGATTAGCTAATTTAGGGCTTGTGGTGCATTGGTGGTTCTAATATTTTGAGGTGATGTATTAATATGTGGTATTTCTAGCGCAAAATAAGAAACTGCCTTTTCCTGACACTTTCTAAGAATGGAGAGGGCTTTCCCTAGCAAATCCTACCTTATGTAACAATACAAAAAGAATAGAATTTCTACAACTGGCTAAATTTCAAGATTTATTCTTGAAATGTTGGTAAGGCCATCTAGCCTAAGAAATGAATTCCTGGGTGAGGTTGGGCTTACTCAAGAATGGAAGAGTAAATGATCCAGCGCCCTGCTGGCAGTCTTACTACTATGACTCCTGGGAATGAAGCTATATGTGTCCAGGGTGAGCCAAAATCACCAGACAATTAATACTCACAGAAGCATTCTTCAGCTATTAATGGAGAGTATTTTTCTGGAAAAATTCCTAGCATCCTGTATTCTCATGTGGGTTAACTCTGAAATGTGTTCCATATTACTTAGAGTTAATCTAGATAAGCTGTAGTGTGAACATCATAATAATATATATTTTCATTGGCTTTCCTCTCTTTATCTCATTCTTCCCTTGCATATGTTTCCTGCTGTCATTTCTCAAATAAAAAGTTTGCAGTAGCATCCTTTTCTCAGGGTCTGGTTCTGGGTAACCCAAGTCAGGAAAATGGCTCACCCACTCCACAAAACAAATCCCTGCAATAAGAAACTCTAAATGCTGTTAAAATAAACTGTTCTCAGAGAGCATCTTTGATATCCTTTTCTTATTTAAAGAGTCCTTTTTTTCAGAAAAAATATTGGCAACATGAATATACAGAGAAGTGGTCATTTTTATTTAAGCATGTGCAAGGAGAATTCCTTCTTTCCTTTCTCTCTCTCCCTCTTTCTCTTCTTCCTTCTTTATTCCTTTCTTCCTTCCTACTAACTACACTTGAAATTAATCGTGTTATCTGTCATACCCTTGGTTTATTCTCGGGAACTAACCCCCACGTCAGCCTCTGTCCAAGGAGGAGTCATATGAGTCATATTTGAACTCAGGGTCAGCCAGTCCTTGAGCTGGACATCCTCACACAGCATGAGAAGAGAGGCATGGGCGATCCCATTTCTTCTATTGAAAATATGTCAGGAAATGCCAGCATCAAATAAATGAGGAGCTCTGTTGTGAGGATAAGCTGGAGTGATGAACAGGTTGTCAGGATCATAAAGTCAGCAGAAAGAAAATCTTATGAACCATAAAACGTTAGAAAATAAAAACTGTGCAACATTAAATATATATATATATGTATATATATATACATATATATATATATGAAATACCAGGCAGATACGGTCAGTTTAAAAAGAAGTAAACATGTTAGGAACACCCACGTCCTATAAACAGTGTGGCTATAGAAAGGGTACTCATGTAGTCAAGGTTTCAGAAGCAATCCTTCTATTCCCACCTAGTCTTCCAACAATAATTCTCATTAGTTTTGCCACTGTAAGAATTTGAATTGTCTTGAAATTCCATCTTCTTATTGTCCATGGCTGTCATGATATTGCCTCATCCTCTATTAATCAGCTTAGGTAAGCCTTCAGCAACCAATAAAACAATCAAAATTCTTTGAAAACTTGATTACAAGTACCTGGAATTATTTAATACACAGGGAGATATTTAAAATATGGCCTATGTTCAACCACAGTGTGACTATACTGAATATTACTAAATTACATACTTAGGATGTATGATGGAAAATTTTGTGTCATGTCTTTTATCACAATCATGCATATAATAAATATTTTATATATAATTAATTCAAATCTATATATCTTTAGATGAAACTATATAAAGGAGAGTAAAGAACAGTACATAATGCATAGCTGTAAAAGACTTTAGAATAAGTGATCTTGTATTGTGACACACTACATAATAATTGTATTTTCAACAATAGTAGACTGTTACCCCTCAGTTAAGAGTCAAAGAAAAATAACCTATTATTCTACCCTTAACTTCACACTAAATTTAAGGATATAAAAAGAATAAAATTAGTTTAAACCAGAAGAGGAATTTTTGAGAAACAAATGAATGTATTGAGACTCCTTTCCTCACATCTAGGGAAAGGACTTTAAAGATACTGTCTGGGAAGTTACATTTGTTTCTCATTCAGGTGGAAATGTATCCTGGATAAGGGTCAGACTCATTCCTTAGTAATGCAAAGGTCCAGGATCTAGCCAACAGGCTTCTGTAAACAGTACTGCACAAAACACAGCTACATTAGTGGGTTGTGAAAGGAGGCAGCCCTTTTGTTTCCCAGCCATCCAGAACAAATAATCACACAGAAACTATGTTAATTAAAACTCTATTTGGTCAATGGCTCAGATGTATTCCCAAATGCATCTTGCATCTATTAATCTCTGTATTTCTGCAAGGGTGTGGCTTACTGGTAATGTTCTGGCATCTTTCTCCTATGGTGACTACATGGCGTCTCCTAGACCCTGCCTACTTTCTCTCCCTATCTCTGTTCAGATTTCCCACCTGGCTTTACTCTGATAAGCCATTGGCCAAAACAGCTTTATTCATACACCAATAAAAGCAGCACATACACAGAAGGATATCCCACATCAGGGGGTCATATGGATCACTAAAACAATTTTGGAAAGGCATTCTCTTGTACACAAGAGAATTAGTGTGGCTGCGCCTTAGATTTTGCTAAAGGAACAAGTAGAATTTGAAAGTACCATCAGATGACTAGGAGCTAAAGAAGTTAGAAATCAACCAAGAAAAATCACAGATACATTTGACTCTACCAACGGAACACTGAGTGGGAAAAAGAGATCAATTAATGAAGTGAAGCCAATGGCCACAGAGGTCATTGGTGAACCAATAAAATACTCCTTAAAGATTGTTTGCTTTAGTTTTTAATTAACTAGTTAGTCATGCTTTCATTTTTGTGGTGCTAAGTGTGGGACCAGTGCCCCTTACATACTACATGATTTTTATATCGCTGAACTAGATGCCCCATCCCAAGACTTAATTTTGAATAGCTTCCAACTCCAGGGAGAATTCATAGTAAGTCAGTAAGCAATGGCAGACAAGCCAGAATTTTCTTGTCTTTTGCTCATCTGACCCCTGTGGCACAAAAACCCATCACGTTTTGAAAATGTTTCGGGGTGAAGGGGTTAATATAGAAGGGGAAGAAGAAAATGAAAGGCAATCAGGATCAATCATACACCACCCACTGACTAGCAACTAGCCGCACCAAACAGACTACAATAAAACAAAACAGAACAAACAATAAAGCTTAAAATACAATTCATTATTTCCACAAGACAAACTACAGTCTAAAAGTTATTTTCTTACCTGAAAGTGATGATCAAAATCATAGGACTTGCTGGGCGGTGGTGGTACACGCCTTTAATCCCAGCACTTGGAAGGCAGAGGCAGGTGGATCTCTGGGAGTTCGAGGCCAGCCTGGTCTACAAGAGCTAGTTCCAGGACAG
>NW_004949184.1:482181-492942 GCF_000317375.1 Microtus ochrogaster
AATAATATAAACTATTGTTCAGATAAGAATAATATTGTTGAATGGCAAAGAATCAAGAAAAATAAAATAAATCAAATTACAACCAAATATAATTTTGGTTATATGTAAAAAAAAAACCTACATTATAATCTCAAAAAGAGAAGAATTTTCCTAGCCAGGCATGGTGGCAGATATTGGTAATTCCTGAATTCTATAGGTTGATGTGGGATGGTGGCAAGTTTAAGGCCAGCCTGAGCTACATAGGGAAATCCCATGACCAAAACTATCTCTTCCCAAAAGAATTTTCACATACATAAAACACTTTGATTCTATCTTCCCAACTGTAGACACATTATTTTGCAATGAATACCATCAAAATTTTGCAGAGTGAGGACTACTCTTCCTTTAATACTTTTGAGTTTGGATTTTCTGTTGTGGGATAATCTTTATTTACACTGTGAAAATAGGACTGCTTTACCTCAACTACCTAAGGCACCTTCTGATTGGCTTAATAAAGAGCTGAATGGCTAATAGCTAGGCAGGAGAGTATAGGCAGGACTTTTGGGGAGAGAGAGAGATTTGGGGAAAGAATCAGAGAGGCAGAATTTGTCAGCAAGGCACAGGGCAAGTCGTACATAGAGTATAGAGGAGAGGTAAGGAGCCATGTGACACAACATAGATTAATATAAATAGGTTAATTTAGTTTTAAGAGCTAGTTGGGAACAAGTCTAAACTGAAGCCAACCTTTCATAGCTAATAAGATGCCTCCTTATCATTATTTGGGAGATGGTAGTTCAAAGAAAGTCTGAGTACAGTTTTCCATTCTAACATGCATAATGAAATTTTATGCATATTTTAAATATAACAATAACAGGACTAATACAAAAACTTACTATTTGCTGTGTGATCATTATTGTATCAGGCTTGCCTATACCATCTTGTTTGATCTTCAAATGCATTTGTAGGTAGGTAGATGCCATTGTAATTGTTACCTTAACTTATGTAGATAAACTCACTGCAGTAAAAAAGAAAAGTGAATTTAACTAGTATTGTGGAATTAATAACTTCCCGTGCTGAATCTAGGACCCATACTGTTTTAAACATGTTTCACTTTGCTAGGAAAATGTTCAACCAAAAGAGATTCTTTAAAGTATTTATTGATCTATCACCAGGTGTTGCCTTCCGACCTTGGCTTTGGTCCCAGGATCCTTTAACAACTGTGTCATTTGGACAGATGGAATGAATATAGGGTCCTTGCCAGACAAAATCCTACTTTCGCAATGGCCTGTTAGTAAATGCACCTGAAGTAATCAATCCTCCCAGCTCTCAGGACATAGCTATCTAATTAGCAAATCCTAAAATGGTTAAGATAAATTCTCTTTACAATTCCTATCAGTAAAGACAGATTAACAAATGCAAATAACTTCCATATGTTTCTGGTTTGTCTAGTGACAAAAGTCAGGAATACATTGAAGTTACTTCTGGCAATCACGCACAAAATCAAATGTGCTCTTTGTGATTCTTTTTATAGCACTGGACCAGTTTACCAAGAAACAAGCTAGTTCTTTTTATTCAGTGTAAAGAAAAAAGTAGGATTTCCTTTGTTACATTCTTGATGCTTTTTACTTTGGTAGATTTGGTATTTCTTGGTAAATTATCCTGTATTTCCTGTAGAAAAATGTGTGAGTCTAGTAAAACTTCTATAAAGAATATATTCTTTTCTTTATTTTAATTCTTTTTGGAAGAGCAGGCAATGCTCTTAACCTCTGAGCCATCTATTCTTTTTTTTATTGAGAAAAGGAAAAAAAAACAAGTTTCCACCTCCTCCCAGCCTCCCATTTCCCTCCCTCTCCTCCCACCCTTCCCCCCCCCCCCCCCCCCCCTCCCCCTCCCTCTCCAGTCCAATGGGCAGTCAGGGTTCCCTGCCCTGTGGTAAGTCCTAAAGAATATATTCTGTAGAACAAAGAAATCATATCTCAAAGCCATATAATCATTCTTATTTGCATATTCTCTCCTGAACAACACCTTTGGATTTACATCTCATCTTTTATTCAATTTCATTGGTCCACCTATCTATTTTATGTTGATACTGTGATATTTTTACTGCTATAGTTCTGTAGTAGAGCTTGAGATCATAGATGGTGATACCTTTGGAAGTTCTTTTATTATACAGAACTGTTTCAGCTATTCTGGGTTTTTTTTTTGTTGTTGTTGTTGTTGTTTTTCCATATGAAGTTGAGTACTGTTCTTTCAAGATCTATAAAGATCTTGTGTTGGAATTGTGTGGAATTTGATGAAATTATGTTGAATCTGTTGGTTGCTTTTGGTAAGCTGGCTATTTCTACTATGTTAAACCTACTGATCCATGATCATGGGACATCTTCCTGTCTTCTGATATCTCCTCCAATTTTTTTCTTCAAAGACTTGAAGTTCTTGTCACACAGGTCTTTCACTTGCGTTTTTAGAGTTATCCCAAGATATTTTATATTATTTGTGGCTATTGCGAAGGGTGCTGTTTCCCTGATTTTTTTCTCAGTCCTTTCATCATTTATTTATAACAGGTCTACTGATATTCTTTAGTTAATCTTCTAACCAGCCACTTCACTAAAGGTGTTTATCAGCTGTAGGAGTCCCTGTTATAGTTATGGAGTCACTTATGTATACTATTATGTCATCTGCAAATAGAAATCTCAGACATAAATCCACACCCCTATGAACACTTGGTTTTTGACAAAGAAGCCAGAAAAATACAATGGAGAAAATAAAGCATCTTCAGCACGTGGTGGCATAACTGAATATTAGCATGCAAAAGAATGCAAATAGATCCATATCTATCACCCTGCAAAAACTCAAGTTCAAGTGGATCAAAGACCTCAACATAGAACCAGTTACCCTGAACCTGATAGAAGATAAAGTAAGAAATATCCTTGGATGCACTGGCACAGGAGACAACTTCCTGTATAGAAAACCTGTAGCACAGGCACTAAGATCAACAATTAATATATGGGATCTCATGAAACTGAAAAGCTTTTGTAAAACAAAGGATGCTGTCAATAGGACAAAGCAGCAGCGGACAGAATGGGGAAAGATCTTCACCAAACCCACATCTGACAGGGCTGACCTTCAAAATATATAAACAACTCAAGAAACTAGTCATAAAAGAAACAAGTAATCCAATTAAAAATTGGGGTACAGATCTAAACAGAGAATCCTCAGCATAAGAATCTCAAATACCCAAGAAACACTTAAAGATTTGTTCAACTTCCTTAGCCATCAAGGGGATGAAAATCAAAATTACTCTGAGATTCCATTTTACACTTGTAAAAATGGCTAAGATCAAAAACACAAATGAAAGCTTATGCTCCAGCAGATGTGGAGCAAGGGGAACACTCTTCCACTGCTGGTGGAAGTATAAACTTGTACAGACAATTTGGAAATCATTATGATGGTTTCTCAGAAAGTTATGAATTGATCTACCTCAAAACCTAGTGATACTGCTCTTGGACATAAACCAGAAACATGCTCAATCATACCATAAGGATTCTTGATCTATGCTCATAACAACTTTATTTGTAATAGCCAGAACTTGGAAACAACCTAGATGCTCCTCAATGGAAGAATGGATAAAGAAAATGTGATACATTTAAACAATGGAGTATTACATAGCTGTTAAAAATAGCATCAGGAAATTTGAAGACAAATGGATAGAACTAGAAAAAAAAAATCATCCTGAGTGAGGTAACCCAGTCCCAGAAAGAAAAACATGGTATGTGTTCACTTATAAGTGGATATTAGCTGTAAAGTAAAGGATAACCAGGCTACAATCCACAGATCCAAAGATTCTAGGTACCAAGGAGGGCCCAAGGGTGAACACATGGATCTCCCTGGGAAGGGAAAATGGAAGAGATCTCCCGGATGGACTGAGGGTGGGTGGGCATGGGAACTTGAGGGATCAAGGTGGGGGTGAGTGGAGGGGGAGAATACTAAAAGAGATTACTGGAAAGGGGGTTTGGGGAGCCATATAGAACCTGGATGCAAGGAAAGCACCCACGGATCTACAAGGATGAATGCAACTAAGACTTCTAGAAATAGTGGATATAGTAGTCTTAACTGGCCATCCCTTGTGATCAGATTTGTGTCTACCCCATTTGTCATCAGAGAGCCTTGGTAACAGATACAGAGACCCATAGCCAAACATTAGGCTAAACTTATGGAATACTACTGAAGAGAAGGAGGAAGGATTGTAGTAACCAGAGAGGTCAAGGACATCTCAAGAAAATGCACAGAAACATCTAACCTCATTCTTAGGCACTCACAAAGTCTAAATCAACCCACCAGGGACCCTGAGTGGGACCAACCTAAGCCCTCTACATATATGTGAGTGTTGTATAGCTTAGTCTATTTGTGTTAACTCCTAACAAAGTGAGCAGGGGCTATCCCTAATGTTTACGCAGGCTCTTGGGAACCTATTCCTCATACTGTATGCCTTGCCCCAGACTAAATAATAGTCTTATGACAACTTAATACTCCATGCTTTCCTGAAACCCCTGGGAGGTCTGCCCCTTTCTGGACATAAACAGAGGAGGAGTGGGTTGGGGGTGCAGTAGAGGGAAGGTGGGAGAAGGAATTGGAGAAGAGGAGAGAGTGAAAACTGCAATTGGGATGTAAAATAAATAAATACAAATTTTAAAAAATCCCACCACCTTTGCTTCAATTATGAATTTGCAAGCAATGCACATGAGTAATATGGTCAGCTGCATTTTATTCCAGTGAGGGTCACAAGGAAAGGTACCCTCTTCCCCCTACCTGCCTGGTACCCTGGAGAAAGTTACAGTCTTCCCTCTTCTCCTGTTCTTTGCAACCCTGTGCTATTTCCTTATCACTAACCTTCCCGGCTTCTATTCTTTCCTATGTCATTATTAACTTCATTGTCCTTATCAGATAACTTGGAGTGATCACAGAGATGAGTGGTAAATGAATTACATTAGCAATCAGTTTAATGGAGGCAGGCCCTCCTCCTTGTATGTAAAAATAGCAGAGTTAGTGGATCAAGGAAAGAAAGACAGAGGCGAAAGAAAGAAACAAAGGAAACAGGGAGGTAAGGAGGAAATAAGGAATGGGGGGGAGGGTGATATGGCAATCAGATATTTGTGGAAATGCACTTTAGAGAGATTATATAAATAGTTACATTATACCATTTCCACTATAATATATTTGAAAAATATATGTGCACATATATACATATTATATATATATATATATATATATATTTGTTTATACGTGTATGCTTTTCTTCTAGGTTCTTTTACTTTCAACATTTTTCTCAAGTAATTCCATCTCATTTATGATGGGAGGACAGCAGAAGGTAGAAAAAGATACATATTTGGCCTCAATTCAGTGTACATGTAGATATGAAAGCCAGGCCGTCTGCCCACTAAGACTGGATTACCTACCAAATGTGCTGACATAGCTACAACATTTTTGAATGCCCTGAAGCACTTTTGACTTGCCAAACATATGTTGAACAACAAATATTTACATTGAATCAAACTGATAGGAATTGAAACAGATAGAAGTGACCTAAACATTCTTACATTATGTTAATAAAATGTGTTATAAATTTATTCTCTTATTTTCACATTAAAATTCTACTCCTCATTATTTTGGAATATGATATTATTTCTTTCTCTGTCCACACAAAGTCAGTGAGAAAGATGACCACCTAGAAAACAAATACAGAGGCATGAAGTAAAGTCAGTTCTCCCACAATTACGATTTGGGAATGATAACATCTAAAATTATGTGGAAATGTTTGGCTGTTTAAACAGATCAGAGTGTTACATTGATAGTCCTAAGAAATGATTATGGTACATTATACAAACTCCAAGCGTCAAGCTGGACATGGTGACTTACACCTGTAATCTTTGTGTTCAACACACAGTCAGGAGGATATGCTGGCAAGTTTAAAGCCAATTTGGTCTATAAAGTGAATTTCAGGCTGGCCAGGGACACATAGTGAGATCCTGTCTAAAAAACAAAAAACCACAATGAACAACAACAATACATCCTATAATCCTTCCTCATGTTTCTAAAGACCACAGGTCAGAAATTGGAGCTGTTGGCCTTTGAATTTTGTAAGAATATGAAAAACACTCAAAAATTATGATTGATAAAAAGCAGAAATGCACAAATAAATGCAATGTACCTTATTTAACTATTTTCTTTCAATGTTTCAGAATCGATTGTGAAGTATAGTCTTGGATCAACAATGTTATGAACACAAGACAACTAGGAAAAAAAGAAAAGAGCCTTTAGAAAAAATCTTTATCCAGTCTTGAACATAGGACTTGGAAATTCCTTTGGGTGTTGAAGGAGCAAGAAAAAAACAGTGTGTGTAGACAAAACACCTTCCTTTATGCCATTATCTTCTGGTTTCACTCTGAATAAATATCTTCATGAAAAGAAAACATGTTTCATGATACTGCATTTAAAACTGAAAGGAAGCCAGAGCCAGTACTTCGAAACAACTGCATTTTTGTTAAAAGAAAACATAATGTATTATCTCTTATATTACAGGAGGATGTTTCAACAACAATAATAATTACAAAATTCTATGTGGCTAGAGGAAACATTATATTTAAGAACTGGCATTCTTTGTCACAAACATACTCATTTATTTATTTCCCATACCAATAACTTCTACTGACAGTGAATTTCACTATATAACTCAAAGGTAGTGTGCATGTGTGTCTGTGTGTGTGAATTTGCATGTGCACACACATGACTATGTCTAACATAGTAGAGAATGTGCTGTGGAATAGTGCTCTTATACATTGTAAAGATTTGTCACTCATATTTCTTTAAAAAAAAAATCTCTGATTGGCCAGTAGCCAGACAGGAAGTATAGGCAGGGCAACCAGACTAAGAGAATTCTGTGAAGAGGAAAGGCAGAGAGTCAGCCAGATGCAGGATGCAGAGGAAGCAAGATGAGAATGTCTTACTGAGAAAAGGTACCAAGACACATACCTAAACATCGATAATAATTATTGGTTAATTTAAGTTGTAATATGTAGTCAATAATAAGCCTGAGCTAATAAGCCAAAGAGTTTATAATTAATATGAGAGTCTGTGTGCTTCTTTGGGACTAAATGACTGTGGCGCTGGCCAGGATAGAAACTTCCATCTATGAGAATGACACCCTTAGAAAATATCAAGGTGTGCAGAATAAAAGCTATCTATTTGGAGGAATTTCTAGATATCTAATGAAATTCCAGAAATTTCAATGGTTATTAAAGACAAAACTGTCATCCTAAACACAGTCATTCATTTTCATTTTCCTCTCAGATTTTCTACATGCCTCATTTCTATTATTCTTCTGTTATTAGTCTAATAAGCATTCTCCCTCCCTCATGCTTACTACAAAGTGGTTTTCCAACAGCAGAAACAAATAAATGAATGACTAAATAAATAAATAAATAAATAAATAAATAATGCGACTTCATTTGCTGCACCCAAGACTTGTACTTAAAAATAGGGTGCAGTTGATTTTTTTATGTTCTTTCCACACAAAAAAAAATTTGCAAATCTATCAGGTCAAAATAACCAGCATAAGCAAAATGCCTGCTACTTATCACCAACCATATTTTCAAAAGACATTTGAATGGTCTGAAGCATCGACAATCTGTACATACTTCTCTGATTATAGAGGAGACAGCCTGCCATTATACCAGAAATAGTTAATATTACATCAGTAGGCAGCCTAGAAACATACAACTCCTTCTGCTTTCAGATTCATATTTATTTGGAAAGGGCTAGGCAGTGAGTTTATGTCAAATTCTTTAAGGTTTTATATGCTTACAGTCTAGTTTTAATGAGAATATAGATTAAAATCTTAGCATTTATAAGGCTTATTTTTCTCCAGGAAATATTTCTAATGTGATTTTCATGAATATATACTTGAGTATTATTGGTATCATATATAACTAAATCCTAAAGTTTCATGTATATGAGTTTTAAAAGGAACAACTTCAGTAAAAACATGGGAAATTGGAAACTGGCAAAGAAATGCTCATATCAGAGAATATTGTGATATTTGATGTAAAGTGATAGGTTGACTTATTGGAGCTGGTGAAATAACTCAGTGGATAAAGGCCCTTTTGCCTACTGTGTATCTGACAAATTAGTATCCAAAATCTATAAAGAGCAAAAGAGAGACAGGAGAGGAAGACAGGGAGAGAAGGAGAGAGACAAAAGAACAAACCACCTATTCAAAAAAAAACAAAACAAAAAACAAATGAACAAACAAAACAGGCTATAGATCTGAACAGAGAGCTCTCAGGTGATGTGGGATTTCCCTCTGTATGGTGTGATTACCATTGACAAATAAAGGAACTGCTTTGGGCCTATAGAAGAGCTATAGGGGAACAGAGTTAGGTGGGGAAAACTGAGCTGAATGCTGGGAGAAAGAAGGAGGAGTTAGGGAGAAGCCATAGAGCCACCACCAAAGACAGATGTGCTGAAATTTTACTGGTAGGCCACGACCTCATGGTGATGCACAGATTAATGGAAATGGGTTAAATTAAGATGTAAGAGTTAGCCAATAAGAAACTACAGCTAATGGACCAAGTAGTGATTTAAACAATACAGTTTCTGTTTGTTTATACTGGGGCTAAGCGACTGGAAACTAAGTAGCGGCCTTACTCAGGAGAAGGAATAAAGTAGCCAAGATATTTCTCAAAAACTGTTCATTGTTCTTGGCACTGGGAACATAAAGTCAAATGAACTTTAATATTTCATCTCAACCCAGTCATAATGACTAAGGTAAATAAAACAACTAACAACAAATGCTGGAGAGGTTTTGGGAAAAGGCAACCTTCACTCACTGTCGGGTAAGAATGCAACCTAGCACAACCACTATGGAAATCAATGTGGAGAATCCTCCAAAAGCTAAAAATAAATCTACCTAATGCCCCAGCTATATCACACCTTGCCATATACCCAAAGGACTTGACCTCCAAAATCGTAGATACTTGATCAGCCACATTCATTACCAGTCTGTTCACAATACTTGGAAAATGGAAACAACCTCAATGTTCATTGACTTACTACTGGATAATGAAAATAAGGCACATATAGCTGTAAAAAAATGAAACCATAAAATTTGCAGATAGAGGGATAGAACTAGAAAAGATTATATTGCTTGAAAAAAACACAGACACAGCAAGACCAACATCACAATGCTCCCTCTAATCTGTTGTTCCTGATTCCAAAATGTTCAGATGTGAGTATACAACATGGAGTGACAGCAGAAACTAGGAAAGTATAAAGGGAACTATGGGGGAAATCACTAGAGAAGGGAATAGCAAGATATAAGTGATTTGAAGGGGTAAATGAGTAAAAAGAGGGTTCTTTAAATCAGGAAGGGGTAAGAAGGAGAGAGAGAAGGGAGTGAAAGTAACACTAAAGATATCTTGTAAAGCCAATGAAGACACTAAGAAAGACTTACATAGATCTAATCTACATGGAAAGTGGAAAGTAGAAAATGACAAGATCTCCTGAGTAAATTGGGAGCATGGGGACCTTAGGGGAATGTTGAAGGGGGGAGGGGAGAGTCAGGGAGGGGAGCAGAGAAAAATGTAGAGCTCAATAAAAATCAATTTTAAAAAGATATCTTGTAAAGCCAAAAAGAATTATATGATTTATTTGAATTTACTTGAAGGCTTCCTTCAGGATCCATAGACCAACAAAACCCCCAATATCAGGCGTGAGAAACCCAGTTTTCAGTTGTTGGTCAAGGAGTCCAGGAGACACAACCTATCCCTATTGCCCTTCGCTGCCTCTCAAAGGATGACAGTAAGTCCCTATTGCTGAGGACACCACACCCTTCAAACACAAGACCCAGAGGCTCTGAGGACCTGATAGAAAATCCTGCCCACTGAGGACTAACTTTTATACCACCAGATGAACTTATGCAAAGCCTGCAAAGAAAGGACGCAACCAACTATGAACTACCATGATATGGTAAGACCTCCATAAAATATGCCTAGATAACAGCATTCATATATTGCTGGCAACAAAAACCTCTCTATTTGGACTTAAGACCCACTCAGCAAGAGGAAAATCATGCCTGCTACTGGAAGGATGTTGGCCAACTACTCATAACTAGTGAGGCCATAGATCTGAGAGGAAAACCTTTTACTGCCACTTTGCTAAACCGGTGTGTCTTAACTGCATTATAAATATTTAGCCTCATACCCACACATACATGTAGCTCCCATCCCTCAGCAAAAAAGCATCTCTTTGCAGCAGAAGGAGACAACTAAAGAAAAAACACACCTGGTCAAAATGCAAAGAATGAGTGACCATAAATGTCCAACTCCAATTGGTACATCTACAACAAAACTCTTCCTCAGGAAACACTGGGGAAGAGAGAGAAAGAAAGATTGTAAAAGTCAGAGAACTGGAAAATCTGCTGCAAGTAGATTATGGCGGTGAAGCTCCACCATGAAGCCTTAACAATATGGCTGTCTAAACAAGACCTCAACAACAACAGCATCAACAAACATGCTACCACGAAAGGGGGAAGTCTCACGGGGCCTCACCTCTAGACAAAGGACTTCAAGAAACTTAGGAATGCAGAGAATGCGAAAAAAATTATCCAGGGATTATAGGTACCCCCTAATTAGTTACTCAATACCAAGCGTTCAGCCCTGAAATTGAGCAGGTTATATTTATATATTTAGGAGTGTGTCTGTGTGTGTGTGTGTGTGTGTGTGTGTGTGT
>NW_004949184.1:493042-498477 GCF_000317375.1 Microtus ochrogaster
GTGTGTGTGTGTGTGTGTGTGTGTGTGTGTGTGTGTTAATGGTTAAAGAACATCTAGAGATCATAATTTCAAGAGTGGGCAAGTAAGGGGTGGGAGGGAGGAAGGGAAAGGGGAAATGATGTAATTATTTTAAAGGACATAAAAGAAATTGGCAAAGAAATGCTCAGAATGGAAGACAGTGTGGTCTTTGAAGCGATGAGCTGATTCATTGAAGGCAGTGGAATGACTCAAGGAGTAAAGGCACTTGCTGCCAAGCCTGAAGGCCTGAATTTAATTCCTGGAACTTGCATGGTTTAAGGAGAGAACTGGCTTTCAGAAGCCATCCCTGATCCCCACCTGCACGCTATGGAGTTCATGTATATATGTCCATATAATGTGCATACACAATAAGTAAGTAAAATGAAGTGTAATAAAAATGTTTAGATTGACTTATTGCCTCTATTGTTCATGCTAGCCTATATCCACAGGGGCTGGCATGTCCCTCCAATAGAAGCTGACTGTGTTGTTTTGCGTATTATGCCTTGCTTGGACAAATGAAGCATTAGCAAGCAAAGACTTAAGATGTGCTCCCAGAGGGCACTTCCTTTTATACTTCTCATATCCATCTGAGAAGGAAGCACCTTCCACAAGTCGCTGCTGATCTCCCTGTCTTGGTCCCTGTAATGGCTACTCTTGGCTGCTAACTTGACTACATCTCGAATCAACTAAAACCCAAGGGTCTGGGCATACCTCTGAGGTATTTTTTGTTTGAAGCCTTTGAGATTGGAAAATTCATCCTAAATCTGGACCATAACTTGGAGGCAGTCCACATAAAAGGACATGGAGAAAAAGAAGCTTTTACTTTTCTTCTGCTTGCCCTCACTCTGACTGATGACTTCATGTCTTCTGCTGCTGAGGCATTCCTTCACTGGCATTAGAGCCCACTTCTTTGCTTTTCTAACACGGACTGAAGACCAGCTGAGACATCCAGTCTTACGGACTGAACAACTCTTGGTCTTTCCTTGGAGAGACAGCCATTGTTGTGAGTAGCCTGACTCTAATATATACTTTTAATATATACTCATCCTATCCGTTCTGTTACTTCAGAGAACCCTGACTAATGCAGTCCCAGCAGGAACATATGTAGACCAGACCTTCTCCCAGTTTTCTGCATGGAGTCAGATCCAGTGACACAGTGTGAAGTGGAGCTATCTAACTATGCCCAGACTAGGTCAGACACCTTCAGCAATGCCAAGGGATTCTGTCAATGAGTGCTGTTACATAAGAATGACTAAGTTTATATACCTGGAGACAGGCTATCATTTGAAGAAGTTAAAAGTAAAACAAGAATGCAGATATTCAATTCTCAAAAATTAAATAAAAAAAAATGCAACTGTTTCTAATAAAACATGCTTGGCCAGGTTTGAATGCAAACCAGAAGAAGCGAACAGTGGCCCTGACACAATGCTAGTTCCCAACTGCCAACTTACCCTGCTCCCATCACTTACATAAGAAAAGTCCATCGCATAGAGGATGTCTCTCAGTCTTCACTGTGATGACAGCCAGGCTAGTTTAGATGCCTGTAATGGACGGAGTACCACCCCTAGAATTCTCAAGGCTACAACACTTTCAGAAATGTCTATTTACATGCTTATCACTTGCTCTTAACTAGCTGAAACAGAGCACTTTAAAACTTCAACCACAAACAATAAAATTGAGCCCTTGCCAGCACTTTCTAGAACAATCCTTTTGGGAAAGGATTATTCTCCTTTCTCTGTAAGAAGTATCTCAACTGGCATACCGAAGTGAGAGAGAGGTTACCCAAATGGAAAGATATCACTGCCTCTGCTCACACAGAGCCCCTTGACATAATGAGAACGTTTTCCTTCTCTCCAGGAAATAACTATACATATGAAGGAGTATCAGGAGAGGCATAAAACTATGTATCAGATCACAATGAGTGTGGTGCCCCTTTACCTTATATTTCTGCAATGAAAATGCTACATAGAGGTTCAAGAAGGATTCACTTAACTTCTCCCCCCCCCAGGGTATGTACTCCTGTATCCTAGAGAAGCAATTTGAACTTTCTTTTACTAAAACTATTTTTAGATTCTGTCTTACTAAGTATGTTACCAAGAACACAAAGTTTCCAACGTAGGAATGAACTTGAGATATTTTTAAAGTATGCATGCCTTGAAAACATACTTTTTGACTTCTAAATGGATACTGACAAACTGCTGGATGCTAGAAAACCTCAAATAAACAAGATATTCTTATGGATAATAGGCACTGTCTATAAGAGAAGTGTCAGACACAGTTCCCAAAAACAGGTTGTTAAATAAATCTTTATAGCATTATTTAACTTACTATTTTCTGTCCTTGAAAATGATTTAACATAATATGGACCAACATGAAATGTGTTTTGATGGGGGAGAGTCTTCTGTTTTGTGTTGATTTTATTGGTTAAATAAAGAAACTGCCTTGGCCCTTCAATAGGACAGAAAATTAGGTAGGCGGAGTAGACAGAATAGAATGCTGGGAGAAAGAAGCCGAGTCAGTCAGTCGCCATGATTCTCCTCTCCGAGATGGATGCCCGTTAGACTCGTCCCGGTAAGCCACACTCAAGTGGCAATACGGATATTAGAAATTAGTTAGATCAATATGTAAGAGCTAGCCAATAAGAGGTTATAACTAATGGGCCAGGCAGTGTTTAAAAGAATACAGTTTCTGTGTAATTATTTCAGGGCATAAGCTAGCCATGTGGGAGCCTGGGTGGCCGGAACGCAGCCCACTGCTCTCCTACTACAATGTTTCTGGCATAGTTTTCAGAAAGGGGGAGCTTTGGTGATGGCTCAGCAATCAGGAGTGCACACTGTTCTTGCAGGTCCCAGGTTAGGTTCTCAGCACCAACACTGGATGGTTGACAGCTGCCTGTAACTCCATCTCCAGGGGATCTGACATATTCTTCTTGTCTCTGTGGCAAATACAATCACATGCACAAACTGACACAGATACGCACATGATTAAAAACAAAATATCTTCCGTTAAAGGTAGGTAAATACAATACTGTAGCATCAGTGCATACTTGTTGTATGAAAATATATAAACACCTATAAATACATAGTATTGGCTAAAGTATCAATTACAGTCACCTTTATTTTATGTATGTATTTTATATATGTTCCTCTATACGTGTGTGTGTGTGCGCGTGCGCGCATGTGTGTGCAGGTACACATGTATGCACATTCATATAAAGGTTGGCATCAAGTATCTTTCTCAATCACTCTATATCTTAAGTTTTTGAGGCAAAGTCTCTCACTAAATCAGGGCTCAATGATTCAGATAAACTGACTTGGCCAGAGAACACTAAGGATCTTTTTCTGCCACCGGTAGCTCTAGGATTACAGGCACCCCACCACACCTAGTTCTTTACTTGGGTACTTGGGATCTGAATTCAAGTAACCATGCTTGCATGACAAGCACTCGACTCCTGAACCAACTCCTCACTGGCTGTAGTTATCCTCACTGCTGAAGTAATAACAACATTTTCTGATGGAGGAAGGTCATTGATTGATTAAATAAAGAAGCTGCTTGCCCTGATAGGTTAGAACGTAGGTGGGAGGAAGAGGAAGTGAGCTCAGAGACTCGACAGCTCTCCTCTCGGGGGCAGACGCCTCAGAGAGACACGATGCTCCACTCTTGCGGGCAGAGGCGAGAGCTCTGCTCTCTGAGGCACACGCGATGAAGCTCCAACCCAGGATGGACGTAGGCTAGAATCTCCCTGGTAAGCCACCTTGTGGGCTACAGCAGATGATTAGAAATGGGCTAAATTAATATGTGAGAATTAGCCTAGAAGAGGCTAGATCGATGGGCCAAGCAGTGTTTAAAAGAATACAGTGTCCGTGTAATTATTTCGGGTAAAGCTAGCCTTGTGGGCAGTGGGGTGCTGGGGACGCAGCCCCGATGCTCATATTACAACATTTTTCCCTTCCCTTTTTGATTATTCACATGTCCTAATTTACTCACAAATAGCACGCATTGTTTATTTTAGAAAGAACAACCTTAGTAATTATTAGAAAACAATAAAACATGTGAAGACCAACCATTCAAACAAATGAAAAGAACTTAGAAATGGTGAAGCAATACAATCTCTTCACCATAAAATTCTGGGATTAAATTCCTGCATTGCTTGGATTTAGATGTAGATCTAAAAGGTACCAATCTTGTTACATATGATACATTTTTTAAAAGAATTTTTGCAAATAATTTTAAGTAAAATGCTTTAGGATTGAACATTTTATGTAAAATCCCTTCCCAAATCATCAAAACTAAGAATTCATTTCCTTCAGTTTATGACTTATTTTTAATGTTATTTGTATAAGAACTTGAGAACAAGATTGGGAACTGTTCATGCTAAAATACTACACCTGATAGCAAACATGTTTTTCTCTGTGCAGTGAGAAGAAATTCACATAGATCTAGACCTATTGTGAAAAATCTATAGGTTCATATAATTTATCTAATTTTTATTATAAGATATCCAGATATTTATACTCCCTTAACAGTCATTAGAAAAAAACAATGTATTCAGCAATTCTGTTACAAGTATCATGCAAAGCCTTTCATATAATTTTTTTCATTTGCTCTTCAGGCAAGTTGGAAAACGTTATTATCTGACACTACTTTTTAAGTTGTATTTATTTTTATTTATGTGTATAAATGTCTTGCCTCCATGTATTTATGTGTACCACATATGTGTCTGTTGCCCACAGATGGCCAAAAGGGTGTCAAATACCCTGTAAGTGGAATTACAGACTGTGGTAAGCCATCTTGTGTGTACTGGGATGTTGTAGGAGGCTGCTTGTTTGTTTACCAGCCGCCCAGACTCCCAGAATAACCACACGCAAACTGTATTAATTAAATCACTGTTTGGCCTATTAGCTCTAACTTATTATTGGCTCGCTTTTACAGGTTAATTTAATCCATTTCCATTAATCTGTATATCGCCACGTGGTTGTGGCTTATCAGCAAGATTCAGTGTCTGTCTCTGGTGGTGACTCCATGGCTTCTCCCTGACTCAGCCTCCTTTCTTCCAGAATTCAGTTTAGTTTTCCCCACCTAGCTCTACTCTACCTTATCACAGACCTAAGACAGTTTCTTTATTAACCAATGATATTCACAGCATACAGAGGGGGAATCCCACATCACTAGGAATTGAAACATGGTCCTCTGCAAAAGAAGCAGATGGTGATCTTAACCATGGAGTCATTTTTCCAGCCACCTGCCTCTCAATTTTATAAATTAAAAAAATGATACTTATATAAGTTCTCAGGGAAAGCAATACAGCTCATGGGAGCAATAGCTGATACAATATTGAAGAAGGTCACACACATGCACATGCATGCGTTTGCACACACACACACACACACACACACACACACACACACACACACACA
>NW_004949184.1:499172-542885 GCF_000317375.1 Microtus ochrogaster
TGGGAAAGCCCTTGAGGCCTTAATCCTGTACAAAGAACCACTGGTAATTAAGGAACATTGACAGTGGGAGAAATAGTCTTTCCCAAGGAAGAGCACAGCAATTGGCTATCAAATGGTCATCCGTGAAAACACATATACAAGTAACAATATACAGACTGAGCAGGAATATATATGCATGAAATAACACTTAATGAAAAATAAAGCCATACATTTGAAAGAGAGTAAGGTATACTACATGACATTTTGGACGGAGGGACAGAAAGGGGGCAATGATGGAATTATATTATGATTTTAAAAAATAAAAGGAATATTTTTTTAAAACTGCATTGAAAAAAATTGCCCATAGATGTGCCTACAAGCCAATCTGATCGAGACATTTTCTCAGACGACTCCAGCTTGTGTCAAGCTGACAAAAAACCTAATAAGCACAATAATAAAATATTAATAATTGTTTAATGGAAAACAGGTCATAAAAATACATGTTATGCTTTCCGTTCATCCTTTATCTACATTTAACATTTTTTTTTAATTTTGGGAGAAATAGAGGTTTAAGCAAGTTGCAAAAAGCATGCATGCATGGGGATCCTTGGACTGAAACTCAGACAAACTTTGTCTGCAAAGCCAGACAGGGCTCTTGAACACATCTCATTATGATAGCAATCACAGCAATCACCTCAAAAGGCCATTCTGCTCAAAACTTTCCTATGGTTTTCCTTTTCAGAACTAAGACTAGTATCTGTACAAACACTTATTACACTAGCCTACACCAATGCTACCTGGAGGGTGTAGTCTGTGGATCTGGGGTCAATGAGAAATGCAAAAGCCCAGACCTATTGAGTCTTAATTTGCACATCAATATGATCCCTAGATTACACACACACACACACACACACACACACACACACACACACGGGGAAGGAATAGCTTGAGCAGAATGGTTCCATCTAAATACTTGGCTTCCTGTTGAATTTTTTACTTGTCACTTATTAGTCTCACTATTTGTCACTATAGCACGGCCATAATGGACTCCTAGCATTTGTAAATTATCCCAGAACAATGATCATTTTAAGACATTTTCTGGCTATTGTATTTTCCCTACACATTCTTCATGATTTTTATAATTTTTATTAATTGATTTATGTATTTATTTATTTGTGGTGCTGCAGCAATGCATATATCAGAGAACAACTTGAGAGAGTGCTTCTCTTTTTAAAAAATTTTTTATTGAGCTATATCTTTTTCTCCACTCCTCTCATTTCTTCCCCTCTTCCCTTCTACCCTCTCCCATGGTCCCCATGATCCCAATTTACTCAGGCGATCTTGTCTTTTTCTACTTCCCATGTCAATTAGATCAATGTATATCTCTTTAGGGTCCTCATTGTTGTCTAGGTTCTCTAGGATTGTGAATTGTAGGCTTGTTTTCTTTGCTTTATGTCTAAAAGCCACTTAGGAGTGAGTACATATATTTGTCTTTCTGGGTGTGAGTTACCTCACTCAATATGATGTTTTCTAGATCCTTCCATTTGTCTGCAAAATTGAAGATGTCTTTTTTTCTGCTTGTAGTACTCCATTGTGTAAATTACTACATCTTCTCTTTTTCCATCATGTACATCCTGGGGTTCAAAGTCATATCTCAAGGCTTTTGCATTTTTTATGTCTTGTCCCTAAAGTAAATATACCACATTTGTCCACTTGGCTCCACTCCATCAAGAATTTTCACAAATATTAAAATCAGTGAAGTTTTCCCAATACAAAATCTCAAAACCTCCACATTCCAACCCCCCACAAGAATTCATCTTCTACTTGCCATGATTTCCATTTCTGCAAAGTCTGCAATAGCCACTTGGAATATTATGTCTCGTTTTAAAATGTATTTCTTATTTTGATTCATCTACTTCTGTGTGAAATGTGAGAAGTAGAAGTCGGTCAATTTTGCTCTTTCTTGTAGTCCTACTTAGCCAGTAGTTGGTCCATGGTAGCTAATAAATACTAGGTTAATGAACTTATAGCCAAATTTTCTGTAATTCTCATACATCAAAACTGTACATATTTTAGAGAAGCAGCCTCCAACAAGACAAGGAACCTCTCCAAAGTTACTAATACTATATATAGATTCAGTTAAATTTGAATTGGAGTCTAAATTCTAAATGCTTTATGACTGATTTCCTGCTTATAGGTCAGCATTCCATTATCATAACAAATGTGTGTGATAAACCAACTAAAAACAACAGACTAATATTATCCATGGTTTCACAGATTTCAGATTACGGTTTGTCAGCTACATCACTTTTGAGCTTGGAATAAAGAGGCACATCATATGGGTGCATATTATAGAGGAAAGCTTTTCATGTCACTGAGCCTAGCAAGGAGAAAGATGAGGAAAAGAAGATATAACACATAGAGAGCCCAAGAGACAGGAGCAGTGGAGACATACTTACAGTGACCTAACTTCCTTTCACTAGGCCCTTAAAGGTGCTATCACCTCCCAACAGAGGCGTGTGCTGGAAACCAAGCCTTTAAAAATGAACTTTGGGCCGGGCGGTGGTGGCGCACGCCTTTAATCCCAGCACTTGGGAGGCAGAGGCAGGCGGATCTCTGGGAGTTCGAGGCCAGCCTAGTCTTCAAGAGCTAGTTCCGGGACCGGCACCAAGGCTACAGAGAAATCCTGTCTCGAAAAACCGAAAGAAAAAAAAAAAGAACTTTGGGGAGACATTCAAAATGTAAACCTATGAAAAGCAGTCCGAGAAGGAGATCATATATAGTCACTCTGCTTCACTGAGGTGAGAGGACAATGATTCCTGGCTATTACACAGCATCTTACACATAGAAAAGATATTTTTTTTAGTTTCTTCACTCTGTCTCCTCCTGCTCTTTCTTTGTCCTTCCAAGGAATCAGAAGAGTTTCTCTCATTGGGTCCTCACTTCTCTCTCACTCCCCATATGTGTTAGGTCGTTATAGCTTAATTAGCTTTGTTTTCCCAATGTCTATCTAGATGACAGCATCCACTCAATCGCCAGAAGGAATTAGAATGGTGATACATACTTACCCCAACACAAAGGTACTGTATAGTCACTATTTCTTCTTATATTTTTGGTTAGGAGCCTAGCCTTTAACAACTGAGCCCTCTCTCCAGTCCATAGCTGGTCCTTCTTAAAGACACTGCTGCAATGGTGACCTTGGTGCTCGATTTCTTTGGGTCAGCATCTGCTGCATCATGTCCTTACTGTTCGATCATGCATTTCATTTTATTTAAAACTCAATGATCCAAGGTCTGAAAATGCATTTCGGTTAATGCCTTCATTTAAAGCACATGACAGAAAAGAACATATACAAATGAATGCATTAATTCTCTCAGTGCTGCCCAAGGGCTGTCAGAACCTCTTAAATCACATGGAACTTCAGCAGTCCTGGCAGCTTTGAGGACATGTATCGGTGTGCCAGCTCAGCATGGAGATCTTTATCTAAATGATACAGACAGAATTTCAGGCAACTATATTTTATAAAAACACACCGAGTAATTGCAGTGATCATCAAAATTTGAAAAGCACTTTTAGATCTCAAGAAAGTGTGTGTGTGTGTGTGTGTGTGTGTGTGTGTGTGTGTGTGTGTGTGCAGCGTGCAGCTATAGCCTCGAAAAGGAACAATACTAAGCAGATGATAAATAAGAGGAAAAATTACTTTACTGATCTTTAACAAACAGCATGGACAGTCAATGACCAATAAAAGTCAATGAGGTGCTAACAGTCCACTTACACTATTGATTTAACTGCTCACTGAGCTGTATTTCTTTATTTGCCTGCTGTCCTTTTTAGTACTAGCCAGGTCCCATTGAGAGACATCTAGCAACTTTAGATACTTGAACAACCTTGATCACCTTCAAAGACCAATACATAGAAGATACTATAAAATGAATCTGTGTTACATACAAGTAACATTATTCAGACTGAGTAGGCTGCATTTACACATTCAGGATAATATATAGGATATAATTTAGGATAATAATTTAGGATATATATCTATTAACAAACAGTGAAAAAAGAGATCACAAATTGGAAAAAGCAAGGAGGGATATATGGGAGGGTTTGAAGGGAAGAAGGTTAGGGGGAAATGATGTAACTATATTATAATCTCAAAAAAATAAAAAAACAATGAAAATAAAATAAAAACATGGTTATGATACATAAAGCCCAGTAGCATCAAGTCAACTATCTCATTATAGAAGACACTGGATAAATATTTTAAAATTGTCATATATTAATAACTACATCATGCCTCTTGTTTGTATATACTGAATAAAGTTATATTTGTTTCACTTAATTCTAATAGTGAAGTATTAACAAAAAATTACAAATGTACTGTTTTTCTTTTCTTTGTTGGGTGAGTAGGAAGATGAAGAAGATCTGAGAAAAATTGGGAGAAAGAAAAGAACATTATCAAAATATTTTGTATGAAACATGTTTTAAATAAAAATTAATTAACAAGAGTAAGTTTTCTTCACATGGTTGACTGCTATAATAGAATAGAAAAAAATATTCATTTATAATAGAAAATGATCCATCCTTCCTATAAGGAAAAGACTGACATTATTTCCTAATTCCTTCTATATAAACATTGACCAATCAAAACATGAAATCATTTTCAAACTTGTCTTCATTTTAAGGATATGAAGAAGAAAGACTAGGAAGCAACTGATATGATACTGTTCCCTATCATGTTTGCTCATCACCACAAACCCTACTAGCCACTTAGATCTTACTTCCTCCCAGTTCAAAGTGAACATCCTTCGAGAAATCAACCTGGGCATTCTGATTCATCACTTCCTGATTCATTTGGACAAGGCATAATATTGAATCATAATTTATATTCTCACAAAGTTATAACTTTACCCAGAAACTAGATCTATTAATTTGTATTTTGTGTTACTGTGTATATGTTCTCACAATATACATAACAAGTAGCAAGTGCTCAAAAATAAGGGAATTGATTTGTTACTAAGAAAAACTACCTAATTTAGGAAAATTGAATTTTCTTCACAGTGATTTGAAATACAGTTGAGTAACATCCCATTCTGAAAATCTTAGTCAAATTAGACTTTTAAAAATATTTACCAATTCTTACAGAATTTCATATAATATATCTTGATCATATTCACCTCCCATTCCTCCCTCAACTCTTTCCAGATCACGTTCCCTGCCTTGCAGTAGCTTAACATTTCCAAAATCATTGGAATATTTAAAAATATATTCTGTTTCTATTTTTCTGGAAGTGTTCATACATCTGTATAATGAACTTCAGCCATTTTTTTTGATTCTTTGTGGAGCTCACATCATTCATTTTGAACCCACTCATTTCCCTGTCCCCTTGAATCTATCTCCTGCTCCGGCAATCTTCCTCCAAAAATTAAACTGAATTTAAAGAAAATTCAAAACAAAGAAACAAAGACAAGAATCGTGTGGTTGCTGTGCTGTGCTGTGGCCCATTGGGTCACACAGTTTACTCTTTAGCCCATTAATTCTTACTTGCAAGTGTTCATTGCAGGAAATCATTGGTCTGGTTCACGACCTCTGGCTTCTGCTAAAATACGGATAATGAGCTCTTTCACTGGGGCTCCTCTTAGATATCCTGTTGTTGTCCTGTGTTATGGAGATCCTGCTGTTTTGGATGTACAGGTTAATCCCCTTAAAATGTTCCAACAGCTCATAGATTTGATGGATGTTGGGATTGGTCAATTCATATCCCTGGTTCTGGGCCTGGGTGGTAGCTGAGTTGTTCAGCTTGCCATCTTTCCCTCATCATCACTACCCAGATGACCTCTCCAGCACTGCCTCATCTAGCTCGCCCAATGCAGCCTGCGGCAAGCTCCCCTCAGGTCTTCAGATCTAGGTCCCCCTCACTCATATCACCAGGGTCAGCTTTAATGTTTTTTGCCCAGGCAAGGTACAGAGCCTATTCTTCAGATTGAATTTAAGTCATTTTCACTCCCTATTCTCCCCACTTATTCTTCTCTGTTCCATTGACACTATTCTCAACAAGTCACCTTCCTACTTTTCTAAAATCAATTTCAAATTTTAATTCCAAATAAAATACCATTTTAGGCATTTCTCTAAATGCATGTAATCAATAGTATGGATTATATGGTGGTAATTCAGTTTTTAGTGTTTTGAAACAGATTCTTGCTGTATACTCTAAGATGGTTTGGAATTTGTTATGTAGCCCAGGCTGGTATCAAGTTCATGATTCTCCTGCCTTAGCCAGCCAAGTTCTGGCATTAGAGTCATGGTATTGCCATCACATGTTGCCCAATTTTTTTTTTCCCTTTTTGAGGAGCCTTAATATTGTTTCCATGATAACTTTACTAATTTACTATTCTCACAGTGTGTAAGAAGCATATGTTTGGGAGAAGGAGAACATGAGAAAATGGGATGCTCAAGAAGAGGGAAGGACAGTGAGGGAGAGAAAGGAAAAGGATACCTGGATTGAGGGAATGATTACGGGGCTAGTGAGAAACATGGTACCAGAGAAAGTCTCAGGAATTCCCAAGGATGATCCCAGCTAAAATTCTAAGTAACACTGGAAAGGAGGACTAAACTGGCCTTACTCTATAATAAGATTGATGACTGCCTTAATTGTCATTATAGAACCTTCAACCAGCAACTGATGGAAGCAGACACAGAAATCTACAGTAAAACACTGGGCTGAGCAACTGGAGACCAGCCCAAGAGAGGGAGGAGCGATATTATGAGCAAAGGGATCAAGACCATGATGGAGATACCCACAGAAACAGCTTACCTCAGCTAGTGAGAGCTCACCAACTGTGGACTGACAGCTGGGAAACCTGCATAGGAACAAACTAGGCCCTCTGAATTTGGGGGAAGAGTTGTGAGGCTTGGGCCATCTGTGGGGCCACTAGCAGTGGGACCAGGATCCCTGGTGCTTGACCTGGCAACTAGGAGCACATTCTCTTTGGTGGGGTACTTTGCTCAGTCTAAATATAGTGGGCTAGGTTCGTGATCTTGCCTCAAAGTGAAGTGTCAGACTTTGTTGACTCCCCATGGAAAGCCTTACCTTGAGGAGTGGATGGGGGTTGGGGTAGGGGAAAGGGTGTGGTACTGGAGGAGGGGAGGATTGTGGGAAGAGCCATATAAAATGAGAAAATATTTTATTAAAAAATCTTAATAAAATAGAAAAAATAAAACTAAAATACATGGTAAAAATGCAAAAATAGACAAAATATGATTATATTAAACTAAAAATGTCTGCACAGCAAAGAAACAATCAATATAGTGAGCTGCAACATACATAATGGAAGAAAACACTGGCAAGCTGTACATTTATTTTACAATGAGTTATCCAGAATATATAAAGAACTCACTGAATAGCAAAACACCAACACAATCCAACTTAAATGTGGGCAATGGACTTACTAGGCACGTCTCAAAAGGGGATATACAAGTGTAATTGGTTGTTTTACATTTACTCTTTGTGAGGATCTGCCACCCAGCTCCCAAATAAATACATGGAGACTTATTCTTGTTTATGGATGCCTGACTTTAGTTTGGCTTATTTCTAGCCAACTTTTCTTAACTTAAATTATCCTGTCTGTCTTTTGTCTCTGTACTTTTTTTTTTACCTTTCTATATACATTTATTTACTTCTTACTTCGTGGCTTGCTGTGTATCTGGGTGACTGGCCCCTGACATCCTCCTTTCTTTCTCCTTGATCATCTCTTCCCAGATTTCTCCTATTTGTTCTCTCTACCTGCCAGTTCCACAGCTCCCCTCTCCTTCCTAGCTCTAGACCATTCAGCTCTATTAGAACAATCAGGTGTTTTAGACAGGCAAGGTAACACAGCTTCGTAGAGTTAAACAGATACACCACAAAAGAACGCAATACATCTTTGTATCATTAAACAAAGGTTCCACAACGTAAACAAATGTAGTACATCTTCAACTAATATTCCACAACATACAAGTGACTAAAACGTACATTAAAAAGTTTAACATCACTAATCACCATGGACATTCAAGTCAAAACTGCAATGAAATATCACCATATGCTAGTTATAATGGTTCTCATAAAAAAGAAATTTATTCTGAATTGTCTAAAAGCTGAAAAGTGAGTGGTGTCACTTTTGGGTATATATCCAAAGGATGCTCAATCATGCCACAAGGACATGTGCTCAACTGTGTTCATAGCAGCATTGTTTGTCATAGCCAGAACCTTAAAACAACCTAAAATGCCCCTCAACCAAAGACTGGATAAGGGAAAATATGGTACATTTACACAAAGAGTACTACATAGTAGAAAAAATAATAACATCTTGAAATTTTCAGGCAAATGGATGGAGCTAGAAAACATCATATTGAATGAGGTAACCCAGACCCAGAAAGACAGTTATCACATGTACACAAGTAGTTTTTAGACATAAAGCAAAGAAAACCAGCCTACGAATCACAATCCCAGAGAACCTAGAGAAAAATGAGGACCCTAAGAGAGACATACATGGAAGTAGAAAAAGACAAGATCACCTGAGTAAATTAGGGGCATGGGGACCATGGGAGAGGGTCGAAGGGGAGGGGAGAGGAAGGGAGGGGAGCAGAGAAAAATGTAGAACACAATAAAATAAATAAAAATAAAGAAGCAAAAAAGGGTAAAAAAAAGTTAGTGGTGTCTTACACAGAGATGAAATAGATATTTGGAACTCAAAGGTAAATCTTATTTACAAGTTTTCTTACTACTGAATCCCCAAATTCTTAGAAGAGACAAGATCAAGATACATGACAAGGAGTTGATGGAAAACAAAATGTGAAGAATAAAGGACAAATCCTTTATCAATCATGAGAAAATAAAGCAAAGTGTTAGCAAAAATCAGCCTGCTTTCTTCCATATAAAGTGCCAAATAAGTGGAAGTATAAAGAAAATAACTACCATTTATTGAAGTGAAATTAATAAATATTAAAGTCAGAGGACTCCATCAGTTGTTTTCATCAATTCTCCTTCTGCCATCTTGGTGTAATTCTCTCACACTTTACAACCTCCTTCCTAGAAATATAACTTAAATTCAAATGAAGACTCAAAAAATACTATTTATTTGTTTACAAGTAAGTAAATAAAACTTATAATGCATTACTCTACCTTCAATATAATACTATTTTTATCTTCAGCAGCTTGGAGACTTTTTAAAGTTTTTAATTAAAAATAATAGTTTTATATATTTATTGTACTTTGGGAATTTTCAATATGCTTTAGCACCCTGGGGTCAAAATAAATGTTTTTGCAAAGGAATAATTGAAGTATATGACTTCATAATAATTGAAGTGTATGAAGTAAAATGCATCATTATAATATATTTTGATTCTAAAATTCAATAAACTAAAAATTGCTTTCTCTACCATATTTCAATAGACCTAAATTGAAATCAATTCCATGTAATCCTCAACTTAGCTTACTGATGTTGCTACTTTGGATGCCGGAGATTTGCCCTGATAGCATTTGTTTCAAGAAGACAAAAAGTCAGAATGGTGGAAAGAATTTCTTTTCTACAGAGATTTAGAAACATTTATTGAAATTCAAATGACAGCAAATAGGAAAGCAAAAGTTTTTTTTTTTGAAATGTAGTAAAACTTGCAAACAAAGTAGAGGTGTGAGCTAAAGCTTCAGTTTCAGCCATAGGTTAGTAATCCCAGCATTCATGAAGGACAAGCCAGGATGTCATTAGTTCAAGGTCAGCCTGATCTACCCAGTCAGTGACACGCCAGCCTGCATGGAGGAGGAGGGACAGTAAGAACTGAGATGCATGGAAAAGGAAACAGAATTGGAAGAGATGGGAAAGAAAATAAAAGAAAGAAAGAGGAAATGAAATCGAGTGTTGTAAAGAGATAAAGGGAAGCTAGAATAGGAGGAAAAAATGGGGAGGGGGATAGGAGAGTAAGGTAGAGGGGGTAATGTGTGCAGGGACAACTAGTACTAAAGGCCTTTAGAAAAGCCATATGGAAACTGACAGCTGGACAATGTTTAGAGAACAAGACACTTTGGAGCATTCAGAACTAAATGGGGTGGATATCTTCAGCACACCCCTCCCCTTGAGGCTCAGGGATGTATGTGGGAAGAGATAGAAGGTCTGTAAGAGGTGGTAGATGACTCCAGACACTACAGGGACTAATGCACATGAGAACTCACAGAGACTGTGGCAACACACAGAAGACCTGCACAGGTTCAAGCCAGACAGGTCCCAATATGAGACGGGGAAGTAGACACAAATCCCACCCCAACTAAGAAGCTATTTGCAATTGATACCTGCTGGTAAAGGGAAAAGTGGTTTTTTTCCAGTGAGGTGTCACTGGACATATCAACCACCCTCCAGGGCAGGTTCCATATCCAGGATAGTTGACCAAGAAAAAGGAAACTCTGGGATTTTTTGTATGTGTGAGATTTTTGTTTTGTTGGTATTTGTTGCCCTACTTTTAAAAACTTTGTTCAATTTTCTTTTTGTTCTTTTTGAAATAAAGATAGGAAGACGGAAAAAACATGAAGTTAGGTTGGTACAAAGGTGGGAAGGACCTCAGAGGTGTTTGAAAGGGGAAGAAGATGATGAAAATATATTGCATGAAAAATAATTTTAAAAGAAAGCCATTTGTTATCCACTTGTGGTAACCTTCATGACAAGACCATTACTCAGAACACAGACTCTTGCTATCAGACTACCCTGTTTTGGAGCATGATACAGAAACTCTGGTATCTAACTTTTACTTCCTAGGTCACTTAGCTTCTATGAGAGTCCTTTGTCATATTACCAAATTGGAAACAGCCTTATCTGCCTTTCGCGTGTGCTAAATTGCTCTGAAGAACAAATTAGGCAATATCAATGAAAGCACTAGGTAGGCTACGTAATGGGTTACTCAAGTCAGAGACATGATCTAGGAGATTAAGATAAACATATCTCCCTTACAAATTCTCAGCAGCATATCATCATAATGCTGCTAGTGTGCCATAAAATTATTTAATGACATATTAAAAGATTCACATGACTTGAAACTGTGGGTTACTCCCAAAGTACAGCAATATAATATTTATGTTAGTTACATTGAAATTCAATATTGGCTTTTGTTTAATGTCTCATGGTTCCTTTTATTGAAACTGAAACAATGTATTTTGTGCTTGCAAAATCTCTGCTGTCATTTATTTCATAGAGGCTTCTGTGGACAAAGAAGGCATGCACAAAAATAAGTGTGTAGAGTGTCTCTTGCTTCCTTGCAAAGACAACATCTGTCGAAAGATGATAGTAGATCACATTACAAAAACATCCCTTGCTCTACTATGAAAATTCAGATGCATGGCCCTGATTGTGACCTTTTTTTCCACAAAGTAAACCTATACCCACACTGCACGTAATGATGAGAACAGAGTTTATTATTTGAGAAACAACTGGGAGATCAACATGCTTGTTCCATCTCAGCAGTCATAAAAAAGGAAAAAATCGACTCTAAAACAAAAGACTATAAGTACATGGAGGGAGGCGAAAGAGAGAAAAATAGAGGTATTATTAGAAAGCCTTTTGATGTTTAATAACACAAAGTTAAAAATAATATTGGTCATACTAGTGAGTTTTTTGTCAATTTGATATACAATCGTAATTTAAAATAAGGAATCTTAATAGAGAAAATGCCTCCATAGGATTTGCATATATGCAAGTCTATAGAGCATTTTCTTGATTGATGATTGATATGGGAGGACCCAGCTCACTGTGGGTGAGTCCCATTCTTGGGGAGATGGTTGGTCCTGGGTTGTCTAAGAAAACAGGCTGAGTGAGCCATGGGAAACAAACCAATAAGCAGCATTTACACCTTAATCGCCCCTCCATCAACTCCTGCCTTGAGTTCCTGCCTTGAATTCTTGACCTGATTTCCCTTCAACGATGGATTACGAACTGTAAGATGAAATAAATCCTTTCTTCCCCAAATTGCAAGTCATAGAGTTTAATCACAATAGAAACCCTAAGACACTCATTAATTAAGGAATGAACTTACCTAGGAATAGCGGGTTAACTAACAGTTCTATCATCAATAAAGTATCAACTATAACTAATAATAATCTGTGCTGTATTTAAAAAATTAAGGACCCTTGAAACTCAGAGTCTATTTCATTATATATCTATAATAGTGCATATTCTGCAGCAAGACATTAGAAGGCATTTTCTCTGTGAAAGATTGCCTTTATGGCAGTTTTTCAAGCTGACACTTAACTTACAGCTTCTTCTATAACAGTTCCTGTAGCAGCAAACTCTTTCATTCCAGAATTCTGGGTGTACATTTTATTACAGTAATAAAGTAATAGGAACCTAATCTCTTTTGAAAGGGTTTGCAGAAAGGATGAATGTGCAATATTAGCACAGGATAGAATTTCTGACCTTTCCCCAGTGAAGTACAGACAATTGGGGTTTTAGACAACCTGATTTTTTCTCCTAACTTACCTTATTCCAGCATGTCCTGTGTCTTCTTTAGAGATCTCTGGTACCCAATATTATCTCAGAGGAATAACACATATTTAATATAATATTTGAGTCAATTCCATTAGGTTGCTACATCAGTATTGGATTTCAAGGGTCTTCAGTATTTTGGAGTTGATTTTCTTCAGTCCACAGAATATGGATAACTCTTTCAATCAGACAAACCACCAAAGAAAATGTGCAAAGGGAGATTTTCCAAGACATCAGCAGACCTCTGCCTTTGACTGAGGGATAAGAGACACACATGAGGAAATCAAATATAATAGTTCTACTTGTTCCACATTGCCCAACACAACAAACCACTTTTCTATCAACCACTTGACCGGGTTTTCTGATTACAGTACCCTTTCCATCTTTGTGACATTTTAACCAATCAAATAGAACATTTATGATTCTGGAAATTAAAAAGTTGTCTTTAGGGCTGGGGAGGTGGTGCAATGGATAAGAGTACTTGCTTCCCAAGTGTAGTTCAGATCACTAGCACTCACACACACACACACACACACACACACACACACACACACACACACACACACAAATGCTGCACCGGTAAACCCCCAATGCTGAGAGAAAGGAGAAAGATCACTGGAGCAACCTAGCCACAAGACAGCAAGCTCCAGCTTCAGTGAGAGAGCCTATCTAGTGGATAAGGAAGAAAATGTTAGAGGCAAATAGCCAAAAACCATCTCTGGTCTCCAGATACAGTGAAACAAATAACTTGACGCACACATGCACACATACACATACACATCATCGTCATCATCGTTGTTGTCATTATCATCATCATCAACCCCCTCCTACACACACACAAACTCTTCATCTTTAGTAGAAGCATACAGTAAAGCTAAAGTTAGAATGACGTGATAGTTACAAGTAGATTCTAGACTAGATTTAAATTCTTTGTGATACTTAGCAGCTTTGTGCTGTAGCTTGAATGTAAAATAGCACTCATAGGTTCATTTGCTTCAAAACTTGCTTCCTGGCAGGTGGCACTATTTTGGAATATGGAAGCTTCTGGAGGTAAAGTCTCACTAAAAGAATAAGTGAGTCATTTCAGAATGAACCTTGTAATTTTGTTGCTTGACTCGACTTATCTTCTCTTTACCTCCTGGCTGGACACACAATGTGACAAGAATTACCTCATGTCACTACCACTTCGCCTTCCCAACCATGATAAATTGTGCTCCTTCTTAAACTGTAAGCCTAAATAAGCATTTCTCCCCTTAAGAAGGTATGAAAATTTGTTCCATGATCTGGGGGCAGGGGATAGCTGTGAGAATCCTGACTTTTGGATGACACTTTGGTCTGCATAAGCCTTAGGATGTTGTAAACAGATATTAATTGCTCACTCTCATAGCACTTTGGAAGACCAGAATGCAAAAAAGAAACACCAATAACTGTGAGTTAGGCTGATTTCAAAAGTAACATACTAATTTGCTGGAAGAAATTTCAAAACAGTTTAACCCTTGCACTCTGTCCTGTTATTGCTCTCTGATTACAATGAGTGAGAACAAGTGGAACAAAAAAATGAATAAATATGTAAGGAAAGTAATGGATTTAAGGTTGTAGACAAATCGGCTGAAAAGGCAGTAAAAATTGTCAGAGATTAAAACCATCAGAGAGAAACTTAGTACTCCACAATGGGACAATAGGAAAAACATGCTAAGAGCTCACTTAGCTCACCTTCCCACCACAAAGTCTCCATCTTGTTGAAATGCAAATTAATTTAAAAGCATCAAGCCTAAAGTGAGAATGCCACTAAAAGGGTTCAACAACTACTCAAAACCAACAACCTAACAAAGTGTGTTAGCTGCTCAAAGCCAACAACCTAACAACGCACTCAGAACCAATGATCTAACAAAGCATCTGCCTGGAATGCACACAAAAGTCAGTACAACTATTGTTCAATGACATAATCGAGTGATTAAACTTAGCAAATAGACAGTAGTAGAGAGTAGGAGTAAATACTTAATGAAAGGAATGTAAGTTTTCAGGCTAAGGATGTAGCTCAGTTGGTAGAGTATTTGTCTAGCATGGGTCAATGCCCATCACACAATACAACCAAGTTTCATCGTATACAACCTTAATATATGCATTTGGGGTGACAGAACCAATAGTCAAAAGTTCAATGTCATCTGTAGCTACATAGCAAGTGCGAAATCAGCCTGAGCTACATGCGATCCTGTCTGGTTGTGGTGTGTTTGGCAGTAAAACTTACTTCAAAATATTTTATAAAATCTTGCTAGGATCATAAAACTCAGTCTCAAAGCTAACATTCTCTGCACCTGCCATTGATTTTGTGAAAGTAAAGTAAAAATAATGATTTAGAACTTTATACATTTGTGATCATTATATTAGTATTTAGACAATTTCAATAAATACCACAAATAGCTCTAGTAGTTGTTATATTTAGCCAGACTACATGGTGAGTTACACAAAGAAGAGCAAAATAGGAGAGAATTGGGAATTAGAGAGGCAATAGGAGTTTTCCAGACAAATAAAAGTACATACATTTGCAGAGAGATAAGGAAGAACATTGCGTACTCATACTGAGGGAAGTTTTGTTCCAACACTTTGCAAGAATGTGGCATGTAAAATTAGTAGTTCCAGCTGGTGGAACTGGGAGTAAAGATTGAAAAGGGGCTGTTTAGTCAGGTTAAATGAAGGATCTGGTGGAAATAGTTTTTGGTGAATATTACACAATTAATGGGTTGACTATCAAGTGGATGATGAAAAGTTGAAATCATCCCTGCTAATGCAGCATTGTTGCCACGGGAAAATGCAATGTGCTTTCTAAAGACATTTTGCAAAAAATTATTTCAAGGAAAATACTACAAGGAGAAATAAGAGCGGTGATAAATAAATAGCAAGTCTGATGTTAGCAGACTTAAAAAACATTTGTGCATGTCCCTTTGCTCTCCTGGGTGGCCTGTCTCTCATCTGAGGGGGTACCTGGGTCAAGCTGTGTGAAGGCTGCAAAACACAAGTACAGCAGAAAACCAAATTGTCTCAGCTGATCTCAATATTAGACCAGCCAAATAGGTTACTATAAGCTATAAGAGCTAATAAGAAGACTGAGCTAATGAGCCAATCAGTTTTATAACTTATGGCAATCTCTGTGTAATTTTCTTTGAGGCTTGCCAGCTATGGGGTACCGTGCAGGACGGAAACCCCAACAAGCCAGCCCTCATGTTACACTTCCTAGGCTAAGACCATGGGAATATGGCTGGTACTACCACAAGGCACAGATACACAGAAGCAAGAAAAACTGGGGCATATATAATCAATCAGTATGAATCAAAATATCCAAATAAGTAAGAAAGAACAACTTGAATTTCAATGTTTTACAAATGTGACTCACAGGATCTATTCATGTTAAAGAGGAACAGATTCACTCACAACTCTAACTCTTCAAAGGAGATTAACAGCATCCATGTATTTGGCTAAGACAACACTTTTCTATTTCTAGTACCCTATTAGTCATAGGCCATAGCACTTCTACTTTCTTATCATTTTACATTATTAGCTCCTCTAACTTCACTGCCATGCCATTTGAGTTTTTCCTCATTACCTACCAATACATTTCAATCTAGTAACATAAAATTCTTTGGGTTTTTGTTTGTTTGTTATTTTCAGATATGTCTCATTATATAGCATTAGCAGGTCTATACTGTGTATGTCATCATCACACATTATATTGGTGCAATTTTATTAACACTATTTCATTATATTCATACAAGAGCCATGTTGAGTAGGAAGAATTTCTAGTTTTGTTTCATAGATTAAATAACTATGTCACAAGCCGGGCGATGGTGGCGCACGCCTTTAATCCCAGCACTCGGGAGGCAGAGGCAGGCAGATCTTTGTGAGTTCGAGACTAGCTGGTCTACAAGAGGTAGTTCCAGGACGGGCTCCAAAACTACAGAGAAACCCTGTCTCGAAAAACCAAAAGAAAAAAAAATAACTATGTCACAGTAAGATCAAATAAAAAGACCAGGTAGCTTATATAACACAAGCATAACAAGAGAACTTGACCTTGAATTCAAGCCTTACCGTTAAAAAAAAAAGGCATCTGGCTGGCTGGCTGGCAGTGAATAGTGAATCATACTCTGTTTATAGATTTGCTCTATAAACATGACAAAAACATACCCAGTGTGGTATAATTCTATTGGACATTTGTTTCATTATGTGGTGCATCTATTACTTCAGAGTCTTATTCAATAAAACAAGCAAACTAGCACATCTGTAATACCAAAGCCTTTAAGAACCAGGTTCAGAATGAAAACAAGTTTTGTGTATTTGTAGATACTTACATGTTCAAATGTGTTACAAACCATTCCTGAATATAACTAAGTGTAGAAAAGAAAAGCACAATGAACAACTTAGAAAGATTTGACTTTACATATTAAAAAAGACTTTATACATTAAAAAGAAAAAATCAGTCTCATCAAAAGGCGAAACTCTGTGTATTTTCCTTTCCTGTGAATATGTGAATAGAGAAGACTTTTAATGATGTGTGTCAATCAATATGTTTCCTTGTCATTAGGGTCTACCATATCTAATGTGGCTAGGTCTTACAGCCTCTGTGTCCAAAGAGAACCTGTAGCTGTTCCTGTGTTATCATCCCCCATACACAAAAGTCAGATGCCTTCATTTTTATTAGTTGGCAGCAACTTTATTCGGAAAGTCTCAATGTCCTTCAATCAAAACATTTTGTGAACTGTTTTCCTGAGTCATCTGTGATTAGAAATTAATTTGCATTTCCTGTGACCTCTATCAATAACACAATTCTCTCGTCGATGCTACTGTTCACAAATGAAATGCCATGAACTTAAATGTACAATAATGTTTTAGTTCATAATCTTAGGCTTTGGTGCCATGTAGATCTTAAATCTTAGTAATTACATCATATCTTAGATTAAGAAAAATGCAGTGTAGGGGGCTAACATAGGTGGGAAAAGAATATCAAAATAAAAGAAAGGCATCATAGTTTCGTTTCCCACCTCCCTCTCTTAATTCAGTGAGCATTCCCAGTGCCTCAACTATTTTGTGTGGATAAGTGTTTATAGCAAGGTTGCTGTCACATTTTGCAGTGACTTTAGATGGATTAGGTATTAAGTCACATAAAGTTCTTCGAAAAAAACAGGGCATGATCTTTGTGCTCTTGGGAGAACAGAGGCAGAACCTTATAATCGCTTGCTAATTATGCCGAATAAAGTAATTTGTTTTATCTGTCTGCCATTTGGTTCCTGCAAAGTGAGGGGAAAAAACTATTATGGGATTTTGCTCAAACTAATTACTACTATTTTATCATGAAGACTGTTCAAGCGTAACCCTCTTTCCTTGGCTTGCTTTCTCCTTGAATTTAAAGTCTTATGGAAAGCCAAGAAGTAGTTTAAACATCCTAGGCTGTAATAGATACTCCTGATTTTTGGCCTCCTACTATAATAATATGCAACGATACCTTGGTAATCTAAGTCAACAGCTTCTAATAAGCAGTGTATGTGTTTTTTTCTTATTTTAAGGTTATGGGACACTTAGTAGGCTAATATTAAAAGAAATCATGTTAGTAATTTATAGCAGAGCATTCATAAATGCCATAGTTACATAGCATGATTTAAAAAAGATGAAGTGCTCTCAGATACCTAATTTCATAGAATTCTCGGTTATAGTGAGGTGTTGGATGTGGTAGAACATACTAGATTATCTTTCAGAAAGTATTCACGTCCTACCTTACACATTGCATATAAGGTGTATTTGCTCATCCCATTAATATGAATATATTGATGTGGGAGTGTCATATATCAATCTGTTGATTTCATTGGTTAAGTAATAAACAAACTGCTTGGATTCATAGCTTAGAACATAGGTGGGTGGAGTAAACAGAACAGAACGCTGGGAGGAAGAGGAAGTGAGCTAAGACTCAACAGCTCTGCTGTCTGGAGCAGAGACGCCATGCTCTGCTCTCCCGGCCAGACACATGCGATGAAGCTCCGACCCAGGATGGACGTAGGCTAGAATCTCCCTGGTAAGCCACCTTGTGGGCTACAGCAGATTATTAGAGATGGGCTAGTCCAGGTGCGAGAGTTAGCCGAGAAGAGGCTAGATAGAAATGGGCCAAGCAGTGATTAAAAGAATACAGTGTCCGTGTAATTATTTCGGGTAAAGCTAGCCGGGTGGTGGGACACAGCCCGCCTCTTATATTACTACAATATATGGCTTACTTTGTATAGTAGGATGTTAGCAGGCGTGATATGCGCAAAGGCTTGAAAAGAGCTTACATGGTTATGCTTTTATCATCACCAAAAAAGATCATGTCCCAGAATGCTGATATAAGAATAAGGAGACTATATCATTGACCCAGAACCAAATTGAGCCACCTATTTGAAAAAGAAAGGAAAGAGCTAGCAAGATGGCTGAGAGGGTAAAGGTGCTCCTAGTGTGGAGACCTAAATTTAATCCCTAGAACAAATGAACCAATTTCAGCATGGAAGGAGGGACCAGATTTCACAAAGTTGTTCTCTGACCTCCATACACATACTGTGACAGGTAATCACACTCTTTCCTCCTCCCCCTCTTTATTTTCTCACTTATTCTTCTCTTTCTATTACTGTCATGCACAGAATAATAATATTTTTTAAAGGAAGAGAAAAAATAGAGCCAATGACATTTGAGATACTAAATATGATATATGTTTTTGATATGCTTTTGAAGCCACGACAGAGAAATCTATGTGTTGCTGAATGAGAAATCACATAAAACCTGTTTTTCCTTTTGTTTTATCCATTCAAGATGAGTTCTAAACAGTGATATCATTAAGAATTGATCCTGACAGTCTCAGTCACAATATTAATAAACCGTATTGACTAATAAAAACCCTGAGGTTCTGTATCCTTTGTTCAGCCCATTAAGATGAAATCCAGCTCTGGCAGTATTCTTTCAATTGAATGGCTGGTATGCATTCCCTGATTGAAATGACTATTCTGTTGAGTTGAATGAATGACACTGCTAAAAAGTACTCTGTCAAATACTGATGGTTAACTAGATGGATTTTTAGCACACTAGTCGACTACACTCACACACACATGCACATACACACTCACACAAACTACTAAAGATCTTGACAAGAAAAGAAACTGAGCCTTAGAACCTGTCTTTATTCAAAGCCCATATCCAAGTTTATCAATCTAGTAGAGAGATTTTTATAAACTCAATGAATGATAAAAACAAGAGTATCTTTGAAAACTTCATTAGTTAGGTTATGTCTATTGTAGAGTTTCTGAAATTCTTTACCACCAATCTTTTAGAATCTGTGCAATTTTCTAGTTAACAATACTATTCTTGTTTGTTTGTTTGTTTGCTTGCTTGCTTGCTTTTGGCGGTCTGTCTGCTTTCTATTTTTTTAGGAACAAAACCAAGTGAATATTTTATTTTTCATAAAGAAACTGTCAAAGGCCAAATAAGATGGCTTCGGTGATCTCACTAGGAAGTTGCCATGGTGAATTGAGTAGAAGGCCAAGCTGCAACTTCAAATGACAAATATGAAAAATAATAGTAAGTTGGGAACAGAAAGGCCACCACCAAAGTGAAGGGAAAATGGAGTGGTGAATGCTGAGACTGTTTAACAGACTGTCATTTGCAGACATCTTGATTCTAGTTAGCATAAATAAAGCCACTCATTGCTCTTTAGACTACATTGGAAATTATAACTAATAAAGAAGGCTGCAATGGCTCAGTTGATAAAGTGCTTACTATGCAAGTATCAGGACCGGAGTTCAGATCCCCAGAACCCATGTAAAAATCTGCAAGCAGCATTAAGCCTCTACAATCTCAGTACTGGGGAGACAGAGAAAGAATTCCTGGAGCTCACTGTGGAGTCAATCTACCCGGTCAGTGAGTTCTAGGTTCAATGAGAGAACTCACATCTAAAATAAAATAGAAAGCTACCAAGTAGAACCCCAAACCTTGCCTTCTGATGAGCATAGGAGCACAAGCGTGAATTTATGCTCACAGCCATACAAACACATGCACCACGCTCAACAAGAAAAGAATAAAAATAATGCTGGTAAAAAAAGAAGCACAAAAGGACCTTTGAGACAGCTCTATTGGATGTTTTCCCTTTCCCTCCGATTCGTGAATTGTTCTTATTAAATACACATGGATCATTTAGCCAATTTGTAAAGTTACTTTCAATATTCCTCTGTTATAGTATTTGTCTCTCTACTGTGAACTTTATTGACATCTAAATCTTCTCCAAGGAATAACCAAGGGAGAGATTCAAAATTAGATTTAACAAAATTTATGATTGATTAGGCCAGGTGAGAGTATTAATATTAATACCATTAAGTCCTATGTTGAATATTTGTATGCTCCATGAAGATTGCTTTGCAGTCAACAAGACAAAAAGAGGAGTGCTTTTCACAGCATGTACTTATGCTAAAGCATCATGTTAGGTTATACCCCATAAATATGTAACTCATATCCCATTAATTTTATAAAATATGAAGGAAGTGACTAAGACTGACATTTAGAATATTTTCTAAGTTCACATACCACCTAATCCTGCCTGTTAAACATACCAAACTCCTAATAATATAAAATGATTTCCCCCTTGAAAACAGATTCTTTTCTCATATAATATTATCCAGATTACAGTTCCCCCTCTTCTACTCCTTCCAGTTCCTCCCCATCTTGTCTCCCATTCAAATTTTCTTCAGTTACTGAAAAAATACATTAAAAGTTCTCAGGCCTTTAAAAATGGCAGGACTTAAATGTTTCTGAGCATAGTAAGCACATAACACCATTCATCTACCTCAACATGCTGCTCCTAATACCGATTGCATTTATAAAGCACTCTGCATAATGTATTAGATCAAGAGTCATCCAGTTACAGTCCAAGAGCCAAATCCAGCCTTCAGCCTATCTTATAAATAATGTTTCATTGGAATACGACCATGTGCATCCATCTATATACTATCTGGCTTTTGCAAACTACAATGGCAGGACACTGCTGTTGCAATAAAGACTTCGTGTCCTGCAAATCCTCAAATATTTGCTGTGTCCCTTTATGGAAAAATTTTTCTTACCCTTGGATTTTCAGAGGATTCTAGAATGTTTACCTGACTTTATGAAAATCTTGTCTTATTCTTCTTAAAACATGTCTCTACAATCCTATACCAAGAATCCTATAATAGTACAATCTTTTGTCAAGTAAAGTAAAAACGGAGAGAAGTGAGATCAATATCATTTTATATTCTTCCACAAGTCTACCATTTTCTTTCTGTTTCTTTGTTTGTCTTCAAAAGTCCTTCTAAGCCAGATATTGTAATTGAGAAAGATTTCCAATCTCAGGCCAGCATAGACTACATATTGAGAACTTGTCCCAAATTGTAAAAAAAAAAAAAACAAAAAACCTAAAAGGTTTATTCATCATCTCCAAGAAGTAACCATATATAAATAGAAAATACTGTTGTGTGAGACACAAAATCACTTTAGGAGCCCTCTCTAAACTCTCATACTCTGGACTAAACAGTAAGGATGCAAACATAACATGAAGTGATGAACAAGACATATCAAAGCAGGATGCAACAGAGTTCTACCTAGTGGCTTCTTAACATTCAACCAGCTTTAATGAGATGTTACAATAAGCATATTCACAGTAATGCTTCAAAGCCTAAAAATCAGGTTCCCACAGATGACTTTTGGGGTAAAGACTTAACAGTTACTTTTGATACTCATTTGCTTGTTACATGCCCTGCAAAATGGCTCACACATTCCCATGTACAATATTCTGATCTAGCCAACATTGTTCCAGGCTGAACATTTTGCAAATCTAATGTTCCAGTTGAAAGTTTGGATTGTCTACCATGAAACACTGAAGTCCTAGTCCCTCGACAATGTGGCATGTTTTGATACTGAGTCTGTATAAAAATTTAAAACTTAAATAAGGGACAGGGTCATAGTCCTGCAGGACCAGTGTTCTTAGTAAAAGAGAGACTAGGATTGTATCTCTTCTCATAAACAAACAAGAGGTCATGTGAGCACACAGTAAGAAAATGTCATCTATAAACCAGGAAGAGAAGCTTCACTGGGAACTGAATCTTTTGAAGTCTTGGTCATGGACCTCCAACTATCAGAATTGTGAGGCAACTATGTTTTTGTTGTGTACACTGCACATTTTCTTGTGTTTTGTTGTATTAACTAGAGCAAATCAAATCATACAAAGCTTTCAAAAGTGGCACTTGGAAGCTAGAGCATGGTTAAGAATAGTCCAGTGGCTGCATTGTCAATCACTGAACCAGGAGTTTGAAATCCAGGACTGATGTACCAAGCTGGGCATCGCAATTACACCTGTAACCCCAACTCTAAAAGCAAAAACAATATTTCTGGGGCTTCCTGGTTTCCAGTCTAAATGAGAAAATGCCAGATACAGGTTCAGGCAGAACCCCTGCCTCATGGAAACAGAGAGTGACAGAGGAGGACATCAGATGTCCTCTTCTGTCCACTATGTGCATACACAGGCACATGCACCCCCACACAAATGTGCACACACAGATATATGCACAAAGAATTGTCATTTTTTCGTCAAGAACGTTCATTATCAGAAAAAACCTCTATCATTTTTGTCAACTTTAAAATTCTTTTCTTCTTGCCAGGTAATGGTGGCACACACCTTTAATCCCAGCACTCTGGAGGCAGAGGCAGGTGGATCTCTGTGAGTTCAAGGCCACCCTGGTCTACAGAGTGAGTTCTGGAACAGGGAGAACTGTTACACAGAGAAACCCCATCTCAAAAAACAAAACAAAACAAAATTCTTTTCTTTTTGATTAGTCAACTTTAAAAGCCTGCCCTTACATATACTTCTGACTGAAGCCTATTGCTTACACCACTCATTTGCACTAAACATAAATATTAAAACAAAACAAGCATATTTTTAAAGTAATTTTTCAATCTACCAGCAACATAGAATATAAAAGGGAAATAACTAAGAAAGAAATTCTGTGATAGACACTTTATAGAAAAGCTGAGTGAATGAATATATAGTTCAAATATTTCTAAACTAAAATATATTAACAAACTAATATTAGAATCTTAATGTAATTTTTGACTCAGGAAAATTATTCCGAATTTTATTAAACATAAAAATATCCTAAGAAGAAATAATATTTGGGGTAATGGAAGGTTCAGGGGACTAGGCTATGTTAACTATTAAACAAAAATGAGATTTAATAAACATTTGTATTGCCAAGAGATACAATCATAAAGCATACAACATAATTTTCAGAAAAATGGTGCTTTATGAAGGATTTGGGAATGCAGAAGCAAGAGGATCGGGAGTTCAAAACTCTCAAAGGAAAACAAAAACAACAAGGAAGAGTTTAATTTTTCCTTATTAAACTATTTCATCTACAGACAAAATATAACTGAAAATTAAAAATAATTTAAGAATAATGTCTACTGGGAAATGGGTAAATTCATGACATTAAATAAAAAAGACTAACTGATTTTAAAAATTAAAGCACAAAACAGGATAAGCCAGGTATGGTGGTATATGCCCATAGCCCCAACATCCATAAAGCTTAAGCACAAAGACTCCAAGTTTTAAGACAACATGAACTATATAGCAAGTTCTAGGCTAGTCTGAGAAGACAGTAAGAGGTAGATGTGAGGCCAGCTGGCCTGGACCTGAAAAAGCCTGGGATAAAACCGGACTCGCTGAACATAGCAGACAATGAGGACTACAGAGAACTCAAGAACAATGGCAATGGGTTTTTGATCCCACTGCATGTACTGGCTTTGTGGGAGCTTAGGCAGTTTGGATGCTCACCTTCCTAAACCTGGATGGAGGTGGGCGATCCTTGGACTTCCCACAGGTCAGGGAACCCTGATTGCTCTTCAAGCTGATGAGGGAGGGGGACTTGATTGGGGGAGGAGGAGGGAAATGGGAGGCGGTGGAGGGGAGGAGGCAGAAATCCTTAATAAATAAATAAATTAAAAAAAATAAAATTAAAAAAAAAAAGAAAAGCAAGGGAGGGAAGGAGGGAGAGAGAGATAGGAAAGGAGGGAGGGAAAGATAGAGAGAAGCTGATGACATAGGCCTGCAATCCTATCCAAGCTGTTCAGGAGATTAAGGCAGCAGGGTTGTGAGGCCAAGGACAGCCTAGACTGCACAGGGAGCTCAAGGACAACCTGGCAACTTATATCCTTTCTCAAAAAACAAACAGATTTTTTTAATAAAGCAAAAAGAGGTTGTGACAGAATGGTTGCCTAGCAGGCATAAAGGCCTAGATTGAATCTCCAGTTCTGTAAAACCTAAAATAAAGGATTAAAATACACAAATAGGTACATTTCAAGTGAAAAAGTCATTTTATGCAAAAAGCAGCAAGATCATTAAAATAATAGATTTTCTTACACAAAAGATAAAAGTATCCACATTCAAAATATTTGGATCAAAATTTATAGACAAAATTAAAACCAAATCATGGGAAATTATTTGAAGCAATGACATCAAAAGAAAAGCTCAAAAATAGAGAGTGTAGCATGAAAAATACACCCAAATGTTTCCAAAGCAGATCTTCATCTCTGGACGTCATGTCTTCCTTCTAAAGCTATGCTATTTTGAGAAATTTGGCAATAAGAAAAGTTGTTTGGGTTGGAAGCATCATTCCAGCCCCTGGCACCCATCCTTGGAGAGCCAATGGAGCAGGAATAGAGCAGGAAGCTCCATTTCAAGCCCCTTCCCCTGGGAGTTGCCTTGGTCTGGACTCCTCCTCCTGGAAAGCCTACCAAGCAGTCATCCCTTCCCAGGGAGGGTCAGGACCACTCCCACAGGCTATTATGCTGCCCCCAGAGAAAGAAAACTCTGTCTCCGAGTTTCCCGTGATCTCTCCTTCTCTCTCTTCCCCTTGCTATACTTTCCTTGGCCACACGGGAGAGCTGCATTAAACATGGGCATCTTTTATTCGGTCTGGAATTATTTATTTGCATCGGCGGAGACATCGGCAAAGACATCGACGGAGAGGCTTCTCTTAAGAAATATTTGTAACAAAAGTGACTTTTATAATTCAGAAAAACTGAGATAAAGAAGAAGGAAAATATAAATGAGAGAATAAGTTGCCATGAAGGTTTTCTGGTTAGCAGACATAGGTTGATGTTGGTATGAAATTCACAAAATACTTTTAAATAGGAGAAATTAATATAAGAACTAGTCATCTCTGGGATGGGAATTGTTTAGAGTCTTCATTCTGGAAATAACTCTGGTCAAAAGCACAAAGGCAAAGAAAAAGAACTTTGAAACAAGACTGAAAGAAAAACAATTTCATAAGGTATGATATGCTGTTCAATCAATTATATACTCTTTGGTGGAATAAAATCCTGTGATCCAATTGAAAATCCTCACTCTGTTTCACAATTTAGGAATACTCACTAAAGTCTATCAATTAATTACTAGACCAGAATTCATTTTTGGATAATAGACTGATAATGCAAACATATAAAATCAAGAAATTTTAAGAGGAAGAAAAATCACATATTCAGTATGTACCAAGTATCAGCAGGCAATCAGAAGGTATAATTTAAAAACCCATTGTTTGTATCCTGCCTTACATAAGCAGTGCTAAAAATTAAACTGTCATTGAAATCGGGTTTTGAGAATAGAGTAAAATTTAAGTCACCATTCTAACAGTTATAAATAAACTACTTTGTATTCTTTCTGATGGTGATGTCAATACAATGAAAAAAATCTAAGTATTTCCCCATAGTGTTAATTTTATCAGCCTGTCAAGTGTTACAGAGAAATAAACAGACAATTGCAGCACAGAACAATATGTGCTGAGATGAGCACACAAAACTTTGATGGCACATAAGGGCCATTTATCTCAGATACAAGTGGTCAAGCCAACTTTCCTAAAAGAATATACTTTTAAGCTGAGACCTGCCACAGATCGTCTTAGTCGGATTTTGTGTTGCTGTGACAAAAATACCCATAATAACAATTTAAAAGAAGAAATCTTCAATTCGACTCTCAATTTGAGGACTCTTAGTGCATGGTTACTTGGTTTCATTGCTTCTGGTCTCGTGTGTGGTGATGCAGAACACCATGGCAGGATGGAGCAAAGGTTCACATAATAATGGACAAGAGGCAGAGAGCCCAAGGATGAGTGAAACTAGGAACAAAATGCATCCAAAGGCTAAGCCCCAGTTTCTTATCACCTCCCACCAGACATGACCTTCAAATGAATAGCCTATTGTATATGAAATCAGCAGGAATTCGCCAGTGGATCCACAGGATCCAATCACCTCTCACTACTGGCACTAGCTGGGACCAAGACCTAAACAGAGCTTTTGGGAGAAGCATTTCACATCCAAACCACTATGGGAGCTAAAATGTTAACCCACTATTATGAATAAGAAAAGAACTACAGGCAGAGGAAAATTCATGTATGCAAAATACAACAGGAAAGCACACAGCTCATTAATGGAGCATAAGAAAATGCAGAAAGGTTGATGAGAAAAACAGGAGGGAGAGTTTAATCAAGGAAAGGTGGGTTTATTTTTAAAGAAGTTTTAAATTTTTTCCCCTGTGTGTGTGCGCACGCACGAGCACGCGAGCATGCATGCCTGCTTGTGAAGCCTGGAAGAGTCAGATCTCTTGAAGCTGAAGTACAGGCTTTAGGTGGTGGACTGTCCCATGTGCATGCTGGGAATCAAACTCTGGTTTGTTGGGCCATGGCTCCAGTTCCTTGATGACATTCTTCTTTGATCTCCTCCCCTTCTCCTTCTTCCTCTTTCTCTTCTTCCTTCTTCTTCTTCCTCTTCCTCCTTCTTTGTAAAATTTATTTTATGTATACAAGTGTTTTCCTTGCACATACATGTATGCACCATGTGTGTGCCTGGGGCCCTCAGAAGTCAAACGGTGGGATTGAAACTGGAGTTTTGTGCAGTTATAAGCGAGCAAGTATATAGTGGGAGATAACAACTGGTTCTCATAGTTTCAGCAGGTGCTATGCAAGCTGCCAAGGAAGAATAGCAATCACTAACCTTGTTCAATTGTAATTCATATGAACTTCAACAATACTGAAATGGCAAGATATTCTGAAAGTACAATACTCTGGGTGTGACCACCAGTCACCTTAATTGGATTTTAGGCCCATCCAATGGGAAGGAATTGATGCCCAGCACTATAAACTGAGCTAGCTATTTGTGGCTGATGGAGTCATGGACACTAGAGGTGAACCTACTACTACCAGCTTCCAAAAACAATATAATTTGTAGCTACATTCTAAATATTTACCCTTATAACCACAGATAAGTGTATCTATAACCTTTCATCACAGAAGCTTCTCTTTGCAGCAAATGGAGACTCTACAGTAAGCCACAGCTGCTCAAAATGTAGAGTATAATTGACTATGGGATCCCCAACACCAATTGATACATCTACCGTGCAACCCCTACACCAAAGACTCAGGAAACATTGCAGAGAGGAGGGAGAAATATTGTAAGAGTCAGAGGACCAGGACATCTGCTGAGAGATAGTCTTCCTTAAAAAAAGAGAGAAATGGGACTGAATTGATAAAAAATACATTGTATGACATTCTCAAAGAATTAATAAAGCACTGTGTTATTGAAAACCTAAAAGTAAAATAAAATTAAAATACATTTTCTTATCATCTTTATCTATATAATGAGAAACTACTATTCCAGCTGAGGTGACTCAAAATAAAATGTACTTATCATCAGTATTACCCTTAGACTTGAACAACTTAGATCTCCTGTTCTTATTTCCCACTTGGGAGGCATTAGCTCTGACCTTCAAAGAAAGTAAAAATGAATCTTAAATCATATACATGAATGGAAGGAAAACTGTGAGAAATATAAGGATTCAGTCCTTTGCCCTTGTTTCACTTCCTTTTGTTGTGAGGAGGTTGCTTATTGGTTTCCAGCTGCTCAGCCCTGAAATAATCACACAAAAACTATATTATTTAAATCGCTGCTTGGCCCATTAGCTCTAGCTTCTTATTGGTTAACTCTTACATCTTAATTTAACCCATCTCCATTAATCTGTGCATCACCACAAGGTCGTGGCCTACCAGCAAAGCTTCGGAACTTCTGTCTCCGGTGGCGGCTCCATAGCTTTCATTGACTCTGGCCTTCTTTCTCCCAGCATTCACTTTAGTTTTCCCTGCCTAAGTTTTGTCCTACTATAGGTCCAAAGTAGTTTCTTTATTCATTAATGGTAATCACAGCATACAGAGGGAAATCCAATATCAACTCAGTAGGTGACTGATGAGTATAAGGCCACAAAGAGCAAAGGAGCTCTCTTTCTTCTTCCTCCCAAGGTACATGTTTAAAGTACCATGTGTTAAAGAATAATAAAAGTAATTGAAAGATATAAATCCATCTTCTTTTTAAAACTTCTTTCAATCTCCCATTTTATATTCTGATAGCCTTTAAAATGACTTTTGATAATTACATACATGTTAGAATGTATTCTGATCATATTCAGTCCCCATTACCCTCTCCTGCCCTTCTCCTACACTTGCTGACTTCTTCTCTCCTATTAAGTGAAAAAATAAAAAAATAAAAAATAAACAGGATTATTAAGCACTTCTGTGCTTAACACAAAGCAAAAGCAAAAGTCTGGAAATGTGCGAGACTGCTGGATTCCAATTAACTTTGCCACTTAACACTGATTGCTGTGTTACTCTTGGTGAACTCACTGTTTATTAGTAAATAGGGGTGAAGATCTCAAAGATTAATGATGGCACTGATTACAGCTACACAATGAGACCCAGATGTTTCTATACTTACTACTTCCTCTCCTTGACCCTCTTTCCTACAATTACTCCAGAGAAAACACAAATAAGCATTCGGCAAGCTGAACTACTGAAGTGGTTAGGGGATAACCTTTTGACAACACTTGGTGATGAACTCCGATTTCATAAGATACATAACACCATATCAGAAATACTAAAAGAAATAAAACAACCATATTTCACATTTGAACATGGGAACAGGTAAAACTGAAGACAAACTGAGCATGCATAAGTATCTGACATTAAAACCATGCAACTAAGGAATGCTGAGAGCTATGGAAGATACACCATTTTGTTATCCAATACAAAATGGTCATCCGTAAAAACATAAACAACAAGTGTAACATTATACTGAACAGGGTATATTTATGTATTTAGGAATATGTATGTATCTACATATATGTGTATAAAACAGTTAATTTAAAAAGAGGCCATGAATTTGAAAGAGACCAAAGAGAGGCATATGGGAGGGTTTGGATGGGGGAAATACATAATTGTAATAAAAAAATAACACAAATAATCTTTAAAAACTAACAAGAGCACCATTTTATGTTAATCTTAGCCTTATTAAACTATACTGTTTAGGTGTTTCCAGTTAGCTCACTTTTGGGGAGTGTGTAGTTTTTAGAGATGTACAACAGGTTCCATATTGTCACCTCTTACCTGAGAAAATTTCTTATACACTGTTCCCAATTTTGCCCCTACTTATGAAATTTTCCTCTCCATACCTAATTTCTAAAATGTCTCCATATTTTATTATTGGACTTGTTTCACAAGTATGGATGGATGGTTTCAATTATCCTGCTAGCGTGAGAAAACATAATTGCATGCAGCAGACATTTATATTTCTATGCATAAACAATTAGAGAAAAAAACAGAAAGCTGGAGGAAAGGGAGTGGAAAGATGTAGTGATGAAGAATCATGTCATAACCAAAAGAAAATAAGTTTGACACTTAGGCCACTGCAGTTCCTCATTACCGTCATTACTGAGAGTGGTTTGATCATCCTGAATTTAACAATGCTCTTTTGCCTAAATGTATATCCCATTTAATAAAATGCAGCCTAATCTGAATGTGTCTATGTGGTTTGCCAATAAATATGGTCAATGTGACAATTGTTCAAAAAGCTAAATGTTGGTGAGAGAAGTACATTCAAACATAAAGCAAGGTCATTTACTATAAAAATCAATCATAGAGCAAAATTTATAGAGAACTCTACAGAGATAATACATATTTTACCAATTCTTAGGATTTTACGGGTCAGTCATATCTTCTTTCACGCATCATTTCCATTTTTAAAAGGATAAATTTCCTGCCCACAGTATAATGTTGTTTAAAGAATTTGAAGTCATCTAACCTATCTCGAATGGGCATCAAATTTGAATTACATTATGTCAAAAGTACTTACCAAATATCTGTTATAAGAGTATTTATAATATAAAGTTCAGAGTCATTTACAGAGATGAAGAGGAAGAGAAATGAGTGGTACTCACCAGACTTGCTTTATGTTATTTATTCTTCCTATGTACCTGGTTCCCTTACACTTAGGTCGGACTATAAGATAAAATCTGGGAATTAGACTGTTTGTTGAAGGGAATGGAGAAGACATACTCTGCTTTCACAGTTTGAAAGGCTTACATTATCTCTTTATCCTTGTGTCTGTCCTTAGCAACTGTGTGACTTTCCTTGGATTCTTGCATCACTCTCTGCTCGAAGGAAGCTTCCAAGGAGAATGTCCAAAAGTGCAGTGGACCTTATGTGACTAAAATAGTTTGGTACTGAGATGTAAAGGAAATCATTAGACTAGTAAGTCACGGAGTTTATTTGATTGTATATATAGTATACAAACATGCACATATATACTGAAGTTTTTATATGCCTAGTCCAAGACAAGCCTTTAAAAATCTATGAAATAAAACAGAACAAGTAAGGTAGTAAAGAATTGTGCTCTAAAAGTACAGTGGGTGGTGAGTGGAAGACAAAACTCTTTCTGTCCAGGGCAAGATGAAGGCAGCCTCACAGAAGTGACCAAAGCTGAGTCATGAAGACTAAGAACGTCCTAGGTCGGAAAAGAAAGTCTATTTAGGAAAAGGCACAAGCAGCATCCAGTCACAAAAGAACTCACTAAGTGCTTAACGACGGGGTGAAATAGCGTGCCTGTGGGATAATTGTAAAATGCAGGTCAGCAGAGAACAAAAGGCACATTTGAAGCCAAGTTCTTTCATGTATCTATTGCTGTAAAACAACTCAGCTCAAAACTGTGGTGTAAACAATAGCCCAGTGTTATTTGTCCTGTTTTAATTCATTTTTTTTAACATGGCCTGTTCTTCTTTTTGTCTGGACTGATATCATTGCTGGATTTTTTTCCTGAACTTTTGTGTGCTGGGATATTGTAGTCAGATGTTGGCTGAGAACAGAGTTCGCATGAAACCACGAACTGCATCAACTGGCCTACAGACCGAAGCTTGCTGAATCCCATGGGCTGGTGCAGAGAGCACATCTGGAACTGTCCATTGGAACATGTGCATGACCTTTCCAAGCGGCCTGGAGTTTGCCTAACTGTGTTACAAGAGGCAGTGTCCTAAGAGAAAGTGGTCCAAGAAACGAAAACTGCAGCCAGTCTTTTAACTCCTAAGACGAGAAGCACGAGCAGCTTTACATTAGTTATATTTATGTTGAGTGAAAACTCTCACAAAGCCCACCCATATGCAACAGGAGAGAGCGCAGAACTTCACTACTCAATGACGCAAGGGCCAAAGAATTTTAAGCTGTATTGCCGGACTCTTCCTGGGAAGATGGGAACAAAAGTCCATCTCAGATGGGGCACCAACAAACAGAGCAAAGAAAAGATTGCACCCAAGTCTATCTTAGCAGACAATCAGTTCTTGGGATTTCTGACAGGAATGTGGGCGACCGGCCACTTACCCATACAGCGTGGGTTCCACACAGCCAGCGGAATCTCCAAAAATCCCATCACAGAACAGGTGACGACTCACCAAAGCTGCATCTCTGGAGCTCCCCTCACGACTTGTTGGCAGCTCTGCTGGCTGAAGAGTCTCCTTTGACCAGCAAGTGTTACTGTGTAGATAACCTTGGAAATGGGCCTTATGAATCTTATAAGTTCTGAGGCTTTCTGAAAGTTGTTAGTTTCTTTGCTTGCTGGGTCTTAGGAGCCTCCCTCCCTCCTCCAGGAGGAAATGTTTCAATTGCTACACAGCAGTCTAGCGCATAGCTCCGTCAATGAGTTTCATTATGAAGGCTTCCAGACAGAAGACTGGTAAAACAGTTACTCCTGAGAAAGATAACCAATGGCACGGGAAGGTTAATCAGACGGTGGTGGAGACGAATGTAGTCTAGCAATTAAGGAAAACTGAATTCACAATAGAGATTATGGAGGTTTTAAATCCTGACAGCTTTTGTCCAGTTGAAGAGCAGAAAACAGGAAAAAAAATTTTAGGAGGCACAAGTAACATTACCTGACAGGGACAATGACAAAAGAGGGAAAGCAAGATTCAGGTATTTAGGTTAATAGCTACGAGGATGGCAATTTGGTTGTGTAAAATAAAGATTTTCAAGAAATGTAGTATAGTGAAGACAACAATAATGAATTATCAGTGCAGTTCCATTCTGTTTATAAATCCATAAACATGTCTTTCAGCAAACAAACTTTCATTCTCCAAGGAATAAACCTTGGACATTTCATTTCTCCCGAGATAAGTTGTCTTCTTTATAGTCAAAAAGTAGATTTTTCCATTTTATTTTTATCTATAAATAATTTATTAACAAAACTATCATCGTTCTATTATGTAGAAAAAAATAATCTTAAAAATACCCACTATTAAAATCGATTTATTAAATTCTAAATGGGTCATTCAATATTAAAAACATTTATTTTCTACAAGAAAATTCCCCACTACCTGCCATCTTCAAAACTGTCTTTCAGTGTGTATCCACTTTACATTTTGATCTTCTATGAGTGATTGACTTTAGTCATTTCAGGTAACCTCCACTTGGCAGTGGAGAGCTGAGATCAATATTTGCCATAAACATCTACTCAGTCAATCTGTCAATTGTCACTTACTGGGACTAGAATGGCAACTACAAGAATAGACAATTCAGAAATAAAGACTACATAATTTAGACAAGATTTTGACAAGGATCCCAAGAACACACAGTGGGGAAAGGTCAGTCTATATACTATGGGGGTAGGGAAACTGGGTATCTTTGCAGAACAATGACAGTAGCTTGTCATCTAACATTGTAGACAAAAATAAAACCAATAATAAACCAGAGGCTTAAATATGACCTACAGAAGGAATACATTAGGAAACACCTCTATTACATTGACAATGAAAGACAACTACAGTTGATATCCCTGATGAATTTTCATGGAAAAATTTTCAACATATTACTAGCACACTGAATTGAACAACAAAGAAAGATTACACCATGACAAAGTAAGATACTATACCTGGAATACAAGTTTGTTAAACACATGACAATTAGTGCTAGCTATCACAGTAGCCAAATGGGAGATAAAATTTACACAGTCATCTAAATAATAAGCAAAAATCGACAAGGATCAACATTGTATCACAGTAAGACAACAAACAAAAAAGAAGTTATATTTACAACATATCAAAAGGCATATATAAGAAGCACATCACTAAAACCACACTTAATACGGAAAAAAATTGAAGGATTTCCCTTTAAAATCAGAACAAAGACAAGTCTGTCTGCTTCTGCCACCCCTATTCAACATAGCATTGAGAGTCCTAGCCCTTGCAATAAGGCAAATGTAAAAAGAAAACAATCTGCAAATCAATAACAAAGAAATGTAATTATTTCTGTTCACAGATGACATGATCTTCTGTATACAAAACTCTAAATTCTATTGTGCCATTTTGCCACTCAAAGATTTCTTTTTGTAACATTGTATGCACAATCACTATAATTCTAAATGACCAATTTGTATTTTTCTTCACCATAGTTCCTTTGTACTTCCCTGCATTTTATTCCTAGTGCTGGTCAACAAACCCTAAGAAAACAAAAATACATCAAATAAACTGTCAAGGTTTAGAACTGACAATCTAAATAAAATATTTATAATTGGAAATGTGTGCACACACAAGGCTTTCTATGCATGTGTATAGTGTTTGTGTGGGTGTTTGCATGTGGATACATATATATGTGGCCAGAGGTCAACATCAGGTGTTTCTTCCTCAGCTAATCACCACATTATTGCTCGGGACAATCTGTTGCGGAGTCTGGAGCTCACCGCATCAGTTAGGCTGGCTGGCCGGTAAGCATCAGAAATCCACATGTCTCGGCCTACCCAGTGCTTAGATTAGAGATGTGTCACTGAGTCTCACTGCTGGGAGTTTTGGGGATCTGAAGTCAGTTCCTCATGCTTCAGTGGAAAGCACTTTAACAACTGAGAGATCTCTCTGGCCTCTTGATAAATTGACACAAGCCAGTGTGGTGGCACATGCCTTTAACCCCAGCACTCAGGAGGCAGAGGCAAGCAATCTCTGTGAGTTTGAGGCCAGTTTGGTCTATACAGGGAGTTCCAGGACAGTTAGGGCTACACAGAGAAACCCTGTCTCAAACAACAACAACAACAAAAAAAAAATTGGCACATTTTTAAACAATGTTAAAAGGAGCTGGGGAAATGGCCCAGTGGTTAAGAGCACTTGTCACTCTTGAAGAGGGCCTCTGTTCAGTTCCCAGCACCTATACAGTAACTCCAGTTTCAGGGAATCTGATGTCCTCTTATGACTTCTGTAGGCATGGGCACGCACGAGGTGCATGCACATATATGAAGAGAAACTATTCATAAAATAAATAAAAATGTTTTTTAAATGCAACTCCATATGCAAATGAATGGCCCTCACTACCAGGTTTTCCTGCTCTCAGACTGGACTTACTGTCAGTGCCCTGACCGTCCCATTCTTGGACTAATAACATGTCATTGTTTGTACTGTCATCTACCTGGAAATCTGTTCCCATCATCTCTTTCTGGCGACGAGATCCTACTAATTTCTCATTATCCACCCTAAATTCTGCCATATACTTCAAAAGCAAGAGTTCTCTGGCTCCCAGAAGTGGATGTATATATGCGTGATTATATGTATGTGCATATGTTTGTAATTACATTTGTCCTTATTTCTTGTTGCTCCATAAGTACTCCTGAAGGGTGGCCTCTCCTCACAGGCTATAGGATTTTCAAAGACAAGGAATGTGGAAGCATCTTTCAAGACTCTAAACTTGGAAAAGTTCCTGGTATACAAAGCTCTTCAATAAATGTACCTGGTCTGATGGTTGATTTTAGTAATGTCTACTATTCACTGAATGCAATATTAATTTATTAGGCCAAGATTTTTTAACTCACTAAAACCTTCCACAACTCCCTGAGTTTATAAATATGCCCAATTTGTGGATGAGTAAACTGAAGTTAATAGGGGCTAACTTTAGTATTAGAGGTGAGATTATTAATTTGAGTTCTCTGTTGCTATAAAACTTACTTATTTATGCATTATTTATATTATATGTACATATATGTGTATGTATTTATTGTATGTATATGCACATGTGATATAAGTATTATATGTTGTCTTTTGTAAAAGATTACCAAAATTTATATCTGGAAAAATAAGTGAATCAAGACAGAAAGGTAAATAAAGCTTCTGCAAAGTGAGTATGGCTCACAATCATGTCTTGACTGGTTAAAAATGAGAAGAGAAAGTAAATTCCCTCAAGAAATTGGTGTACAAAATACAGTGGTTTACTCAAACAGGCAGTAAGTCAAAAAGGAAGAAAATAACATATTTACAAACTGACATGAAATATTAAATTTTTAGGAGGAGAAACTTAACTCTGATAAGAACTCAGAACACAGCTGAATGATAGGTCCCAGCCATAAATGCAAGCAGAAATTAGAGAAGTCATGCCTTACATTCTACATTAAAGAGACATCACCACTTACATGATTCATAGAAGTTATGCAAGACAGTGAGATCTCCGGGAGAAAGAAATACAGAAGAATTACAAAAGGATAAGACTATGAAGACAGGGGCTGGAGAAATGGCTCAGTGGTTTAAGAGCATTGCCTGCTCTTCCAAAGGTCCTGAGTTCAATTCCCAGCAACCACATGGTGGCTCACAACCGTCTGTAATGAGGTCTGGTGCCCTCTTCTGACCTACAGATATACACACAGACAGAATATTGTATACATAATAAATAAATAAATATTTATAAAAAAGCCGGGCGGTGGTGGTGCACGCCTTTAATCCCAGCACTCGGGAGGCAGAGGCAGGCGGATCTCTGTGAGTGCGAAACCACCTGGTCTACCAGAGCTAGTTCCAGGACAGGCTCCAAAGCCACAGAGAAACCCTGTCTCGAAAAACCAAAAAAAAAAGACTATGAAGACAACACAGGTCTGCATTGCATTTAATGACATTGTTCAGTCATTCATAAAACATGGCATCACTAACTATAAAAGTTCATTAATCATATAATTTCCTAACATTGTAAAAGTATTCCCATATTGTATGCTCTTTTAAAAATCCTTATGAAGGGCAGGAGAGATGTGTCAGCCATTAGAAGGCTAGATTCACAACCCAGTTCCTTATTGAATATCTTGCAGGTACAAAGCATTGTACTAAGTGGTAGAATGGAACAAGAAAAATTTGGTTACAGTGCCCATAAGAGTTTATAATATAGTAGGAAAATATAGGGAAGTAAACATACCCATAAAGATGGATGACAAATTGGGGTACAAAAGGTTGGAAATGGTGGAAGAAGTAAGTAATGTCAGAGTGGTTACAATTAATGTGGAATAATTTAAAATCTCATTGTATTGTTCAATTGTAATTGTAGAGAGTGCTTCCAGTTTCAGAGGGTTGAAAATGATAACTCTTAAACCATAATCATTGTGGTGGTTTGACTAGGAATACTCCCCATAGACACATGTGTTGGAATGCTTGGCCCAGAGAGAGTGGCACTATTAGGAGGTATGGCTTTGTTGGAATAGGTGTGGCCTTGTTGGAGGAAGTGTGTCAGGAATGTGTCACTGTGGAGGTAGGCTTTGAGGTCTCAGATGCCCAGGCTATGTCCAGTGTGGCTCCCAGTCTCTCCCTGTTGCCTGTGGATTTCAACTTCTACTCCAGCATCATGTCTGCCTGCACACTGCTGTATTTCCCACTGTGATGTTAATGGACTAAACCTCTGAACTGTAAACCAGTTCCAATTAAAGATTTTTCTTTATAAGAGTTGCCATGGTACTGGTGTCTCTTCACAATAGAAGCCCTAACTAGGACAATCATCTTCTCTCCATGGCAAATAATGCAGGAATTAATATCATCAAAGAGGTATCACAGTAGCAACAATACTCTGCCGTTGAGTTATGATTGCCCCAGTCAACCTGCAATATACCCTTGAAGTTGTTTTTTTCAGGGCTGCTCTACTTACCAAAATTCCTGCCCATTCATTATACTGCTATTTCATGAAGAGAACTAAATTTAACAGTAAACCCTTCTCATCTATCAAACATCAAGGCCTTAAGGCATCAAAGCTTACCCCAGCTGTGCTCTTTTTCTTCAAGGTAATGGCAAAATTGCAATACAGTAAGGAGAACATTTTTTTCTCCTAGAACTGACTTTTAGTAATTATTTTATGATATAAATAACAAAAGTGGTTTACACTGACTCTGAGTCCTTGGAATCCTCCTAGGGATTCTGTACTTTTTCTGCTCCACGTCCCTTGTGACTATCCAAGGGTAAAAAATAAATGTGTTGAAACACAATACATTCTGTTTATAGAGTGTGTAAGAAAAATATGCAAACCTTCTATCCTTAGACAGATACCATGGAGAGAAAGAGAGAGAGAGAGAGAGAGAGAGAGAGAGAGAGAGAGAGAGAGAGAGAAAAGCTTGATAAAGCAGTTAAGAAAACAGCACTATTTCTGAAGAGATTCAACCTCTAAGGAAGTTTTCACAGATGATAAAGTTAGCAGTCACAGTGATGGAAAGGGAACATTATACTTTAAAATGTAATGCTGTTAGGACAGATGTGGCTAGGAGAAGAAAACAAGACTATGCTGCATGTATCTTGAAATACCAAAATAGATAGAAAATGCTGTTTTTTGCCCATTTTTTCAAGATTTCATGTATTTATCTACTTTTAGTTAGGCAGGAAATGGTTTCAATTGAAAATATCCTCCCTGCGAACAGGTTAAAACATGATCGACAGTTAAATGAACTATCATGAGCCTGTGGAATTTTATTTCATTCAATAATTTAATGTCACTAAAGGTCCTCTTTCCCCATATAACAGGAAATTGACCTTCTTATAAATGAAAAACATCCATCAATCTTACAATACAAGTTTTATTATACACATAAAAATCCATATAATACCCCAAGCCAATGTTTCATGAGGTCATACCACCCTGTCTAAAATAGTGGAATTGGAGAACTAAAGAGCTTCTAGACCAGTATTTATGTAATTAAAAGCATCATGTATTTTTATTCCACAAGCTATGTAACAAATGAGTTACCTAAGGAATCTAGGTACAAGTATGGCTTGATTTTACAATTCCTTTAAGGTGAGATTAAATAGTAATTCCTCTTCCCACACTCAAAACTTTTTATAATAGACCTAGCAAAAGCTAAGATGGGAATTGGATCTGAGAGAGGTCTAGAAGTCGTTTCCCTGGTTTCAATGATTTTGTTTCATTAAAAGCATAGTTCTATCATGCAATAAATACATAAAAATAATCTCACTAGAGAATCAGATTTGGAAGGGGAAAGAATTCATATTGTATTTGGAGGTCTGCAGAGCCTTACAAAAACATTGGCAGGCATATGATGTTATGAACAAGTCTTTTGTTTATATACAAAGTATATACAATACAAGCTTATACACAAATTTGAGTCTGTATAAGTATTGGGACCAAGGGCCTAAAGCACTCAGCTTGGATTTGAGAACAACTGGCCACCATGTGTGCCACTCCATAGATCACAAGGGTTGATTTGGTAAATTTGTTTTGCATGTGTTTCTTTATTTTTTTCATATGCATTTCTCCAGAAGCTATGGAATTCATCATGGCAGGGACATACATTTCTCAGCCAAAGAACAAAATCAATCAAGCTTTGGGGTCATCCATTTTTCATGGTGTCTTCAAACCCTCTTTGCAATCTACCAATTTTTCAACCCTTCTCCCACAAGAAAATTTATTGTTACTATTTTAGCACTATCGATTAAAAGTAATTGCAGTGATTAATATTTATAAATGCTTTGAGTTGATTATGTTTACAATTTTGTAGTATGCTTCCCACTTTCTTACTTTAAAATGAAATTTAACAATTAGTATACTATAAATAATTAACAGTGGCCACTTACTTTGGTCGTTTTCATTATAAGAGAATTTTTCATTTTAAATAATGACTGTTTTTCTTTATGTACTATCAGATAAATAATTCCTGAAGAAATCATCCATAAAGTCTAATTTTAGAAATCAAATATTTAATTCTAACTTTTTAAAATTTATTTATTTATTAAAAATTTCCACCTCCTCCCCTCCTCCCATTTCCCTCCCACTCCCTTCACTCCTCCTCCCTCTCCAGTCCTAAGAGAAGTCAGGGTTCCCTGCCCTGTGGGAAGTCCAAGGTCCTCCCCCCTCCATCCAGGTCTAGGAAGGTATGCATCCAAACAGACTAGGCCCCCAAAAAGCCAGTACATGCAGTAGAATCAAAACCCAGTGCCATTGTCCTTGGCTTCTCAGTCAGCACTCATTGTCAGCCACATTCAGAGAGTCCGGTTTGATCACATGCTCCATCAGTCCCAGTCCAGCTGGCCTTGGTGAGCTCCCATTAGATCAGCCCCACCATCTCAGTGGGTGGGTGCACCCCTTGTGGCCCTGACTTCCTTGCTCATGGTCTGTCTCCTTTTGCTCATCATCTGGACCTTGGGAGTTCAGTCCAGTGCTCCCATGTGGGTCTTTTGGATTCAATGATTGAAATATTATTTTAAAAATTCATAATTATCATTTCAGGATTTTAAAGTTCTAGGGTAAAGATGCCACAAAGATGGTAAATGAGTTTTATTTTGTTGCTACAGATACAAAATATCTCAAAGGAAGTATTAAAATCACACTCAATAACCCAATCAAGATAGTACCAAATGTAGTCTGGCCCATCCTTAGGGTCAAGTGTACAATAAAACAACCTTGATTAAAGTCTTAAGAAAGATCAAGCAGGGAGGTGTAGTCAGTGGAATAACCATGCAATTCAAAATTGTCAACAACTCAGAATTCTGCAAAATCCTCATTTTTGTATTTTAAAGGATGGAGTTCATATACACTGATCACATCAACAAAACGTTAGAATGCTTCTTTCCAAGAATATGGAGGGGAAACTTGGCACTTACATTTTTTGTTTCATATGCACAATTTTAGTTATTATTATTTTAATTTTGTATACTTATGGGGTATAGTATGGTGGTCTGACATAGGCATACAATATTTAATAATTAGATTGGGTTCATTTCCATGCAATTATTTTTATTGAATATTTGAAAAAGATAAAAAAGCTTATGTAAATAATCAAAAAAGAAGATTCAATTTGTGCTTGGTTAGAGTTGGTTACCTTTACTCAGTCAAAAGAACAGTAAATAGAACCCAGAATCAAAATAATTTTTTTTATCCTGATCCTTTCTAAGGTTGTGGGAAGGTACTCTAACTGAAAACAACAATAAAACTTATTTAACATCAGCCTACCTCCGTACATGGAATTTTATCTATATGAAATCATTTCTTGTTATCATTTTCATATTTTTTTGTGCGTGACTGGGTTTGCTTATGTTTCTCTTGTGGTAGCATGCAGAGTACCTCACCATACCAAAAACACTAAAACATAGAGGTGAAGGTTCTATAGGCACCAGCTCAACTTCTCCATCTTCAATGAGTTATGTAGATGTAGTCTTCAGCAATGAAGCCTTGTCTTCAGTTTGTGGAGAACAACCTATATTCTTGGCAACATAGTGGATTGTTTGAGGGTTCCTCTAGGGCTTCTTTGACCAACAACTTAATTGTATGTAACCCAATCCTGGTATTGGAAGCTTCATTTGGTGACAATATAAGGCCATTTGAGGTTCTCTCTTGCCCATTTTTTGGTGACTTAATTTAGATTGTCTTCATATATCTGTATGTTGCTGGACCTAACGACTTCCTTAGGGGAGGGGGTGAAAAGGCGTGATGTCAATGAACACAGACACTGGGAGTCAGGTAGAAGGCTTACAGCAGACTCATTTAACAATGGGAAAAAACTTATATACCCTCCCAATTCATTGCCAGTTGACATTTCATGCTCATCCCTCATTGGCTAGGCACAATCAGGACCTCTAACAGCACCTGTTACTAGGCATGCAGGAAACATCACTTGGTCACTCCTTATTGGTTAGACATAGTCAGGACCTCTGTCGGCAGCAGTCAGACTCCAGGTTGGCTCCTTTTGGCCTGGTTGGCCTTAACTTCCTACATATCCTTCCTTTTTTATTTATTACAAAGTGCACTCATTGGGAGGCAGAGTTCTTTGCTCAGGCCTTGTCGACCCCACCTCAGGAGGGCTCAGTGACTAGACTGTGCCTGTCTTATATTGGCCTGCCAGATAAGCTCTTAGCTGTCATTGGCTACCAGCCCTCAAAGAGCTTTCCTTCCTGGAGAGCTGCCAGGGTTGGGGGACTAGGAAGTAGCCTTTTGAATTGCAAGTGATCAGGCATGCATAACCTCTTGTGGAGGACTACAAGAAGGATGACTAAGAGCCATTAACAGCTGCAGTTGCTGTCTGCTGATGTTGGATCTGTTGCAGGAGACATTTCAGGAGAATAAGGATTAACAACACCACACTGTCAATTAATGCATATGTGAGCATCCAGGAGGGATCCCACAGCCTTTTTATATCACGCCAAACTTTTTCAAAAAATGAGGAGCCAAAGACCTTAATAAATCATTTTGGTTGGGAGACAATAAGAGCAAGAAAGAAGAATATATTCACTGCCCATCCTGAGCTATTCTCTCTTTGATGGAAGCAGGCTGATCCATGACTGGGTGTACATCTCTTATCAGAACCCATTTTAGTGCTGTGGCAGTTTAAGGAAAAACACAAGCATACCCTCTCCTACAAGTTAGCAGGGTGGCTAGCAGCTGCCATTGGAGGGAGATATGATCTCTCCCTCTCACTAGGGGTAGGGGCATGTTCCTGGGCAGAAATGCCCAGGGCTTGTAAGCCGGGCTGAGTCTTTTGTCATCAAAACTGAGAAAGTCATATGGAAAAGAACCTCTTTTAAGGCCAGATGAGGATCTCTCCTAGCCTCTGGTGAGACAGTCCTGGCCAACAGCTCCTCAAGAGCTCAGTTGGTCCCCTCCACAATGGCTTGTCTCTGGTTTTTAGGGGATGCCAGTTGTATGGGAAATCTTCCAGGATCCAAGAAAATCATCAGCTGTTGAAGGCATAGGCAGGGGCCATACATGCAGACACATAGACACACATACACTTAAAAATAATTAAAAATAATGCCAGGTGGTGGTGGTGCACACCTTTCATCCTAGCACTCAGGAGGCAAAGACAAGCAGATCTCTGTGAGTTCAAGGCCAGCCTTGTCTACAAAAGCTAGTTCCAAGACAAGCTCCAAAACAACAGAGAAGCCTGTCTTAAAAAATATTTTAAAATATTATATTCTAATGTTATTTTATAAATTATAATTATTTATAATTATATATAAATTATAATTATTATAAACATTATAGTCTACTGAATATGTCACATCTATTATCATCTATTTATTATCTATTTATCTATTTATAATCTTCCTGTCCATCAATCATCTATCATCTAGCTAGCTATCCTCTATTTATTTTACCTATGAGTCTGTCAATATATGCTTAAGTTGCTTAGCCAATGAAAGATACTAAAGAGTCGAAAATAAGTAAGGGGGGAAATAGAAATTTTGAAAGATAACAGTTTTGACATCAATAGTCCCGAGATTTTTGGTTTGCTTCTATTCCATACCAGGTGGCTCTTCTGATATGAAACAGAAACTCTGAATTTTTTTTCTAGCAACATTCTTGGGTTTAGAGAAGGAGAGAGCCAGGTTCCAACTTCAAAGCCAGCTTTGATTTTTAATTGAGTTGGGACTACAACTTTTCTGAGACATAAAGAGATAGAGATGTTTAGGTGGTGAAATCTTACATGTGACAGGTACCAAGGCTCAGTCCTCTGAGTTTTCACTGGAATCTAAAAAGGTTGGGAGTGGAGGAGGAGGACTGCATGGGGATGTATCTAGGGAGGGAGTGGAGGAGGGGACTGCATGGGGATGTATCTAGGGATGGAGTGGAGG